>NC_134483.1:365461091-365548591 GCF_040206685.1 Ascaphus truei
TTACTTTTAATATAGATAAAGAAAAATGTGTCAACATTATCGTGGATATACATAGTCAGTGCATTTCTAACATCTTTATGTGTAATTTTTTCTAAATATCATATCACACTCAAATACATATTAGCATTGCTATTTATGAATATATATTTAACTATCAATATGCAGGAGTGTCGCTCCAGTATGACTACATATTTTGTTTGGAATAATTACGTAGATTATGTGTTATTCGTAACACATTTACCACTAGCGGAAATAAGCATCACTGTATAAATCATCATTATAGTGTTTGAAAGCATTCTAAAATTATGATTTGAAGTTGTTCTTTTCGACACATCAATTCATATCTTGGGACAGTCCATCTAAAGTAGATACCTGAAATATAAATAACATATTCAGAAAATGTTGTACAAATACCAATATGCTGCTTTAAGCAGGCGTGCGCTGTAATATTATGCATCTATTACTTTAGAGGTTAACACAGAAGGTAGACATATACTTATAGATCATTGCAATGTGAACAATTGAACATTGTAATATGTGTTACAAAATGCTGCTCGGCTTTATCTAGCTCTGAGCGTATTTCACAGCGGCCATCATTCTGTCCATGTGCAAGCTCTGTTGGACGCGCACATGAGCTGGGCGTATTAATGCAGCTTCTCATAGTGGCGAGTCAGCATCGTCACATGACCATGTAGCCACGTCACATGATGACGCAGCATCGATATTATTACATGCTGAATTGTAAGAAATTGATTGTAGTTGAACTGATCTATCTATAATGTAGATAATCACATCAGTATTCTCATAGTATTGATGCACATACAGATGCAGCGGCCGGTATTCGAACATTTCACGCGTTGTATAACTCGGAATACCCATATCATGGCGTGTGATTTCTTCCAACCTTACCGCTTGTTGACTCGTTTTTATCGAGTGCAGAAAATGGCATTTTAGTGTTATGGTTTTTATACACCTGTAAATTGACACAGTAGCACAGTACTGTACACATTACAATTCATTCATTTCTGCCACGGATACGCGAAGAATTGCACCCAAAGAAATCATAATCCATGAAATTCAAACAAATCAACCGGGAAAACACAGACGCGAATGCTGAGTGGAATACAGCAGAGCACATGAAAACGGCTCCATGAAATGTTCGAATAACGGCCGCTGCATCTGTATATGATGTATGTTAGGACCAGTAGGTCAGGCCAGAATCTGCACTTGTGTTAAGCCATCCATTTTGTCTGTACTAACCAGTTAAGATTCTGTAGTCAGCCTTTTGCTGAAATATCATTTCTAATGTATTCAGCTTCTGCCAAATTACAATTTCCTCCCTGCTCAGGATCTTGCTAAGATACTTTTTATGTTGTCAGCTTCCTGCTGTTTTAATAAACAATAGACTGGTTCTCTGAGAGAGGTAACATCGTATAACTTAGTTGCTTCAGAAATTCAAGGTTTTTTGATAACAGACAATGAATAAGCTATGCATTCAGACAGTGCCTGTATTGGGAGAATTACATCCCAAAATCATGCCACTAATATGTCCTGCCCCTAAATCACGCCTCTAACCCAAGCCACACCCAAGCCACACCCAGGTTACACCTATGTTATGCCTCTAACCAAACCTTTCTATTTTTCTGTATAAAAATCATTACCCTATGCTTAATAAACTGAGGCGGAAGCATTGAAACACTGTCTGTGTGTTGGTTCTTTCGTTTTCCGGATCCGTACATTCTACCAAATCGGAGATAACAGTGGCAGTGCGTGATAAAGCTTCCCGGGGGAGTCTGCTGCAGGGTGCAGATGTGTGTATCCAGTCACAAGGCCTCCAGCCCTTTTGGCAGAGGAAAGGTTCCTTTCAATGTAATTTATAAAAAAATATTTTTCACATGGATTATTACAATGCAGCTTTACACATATATATGTTCTAATTGTTGCTATGTTACGCTACATCGTGTGTGTACACTTTAGTGCATGCGTTAGGGATAATAAACTAAGGGCTAATCTACAAGTAATACATTGGGATTATGTTTTTGCAGGGAAAAATGTAGAAGATAAATGGGCAGTCTTTAAAACATAGTTAGAAAAGCACACTTATTAGTGTATACCCTTGGGTAATAAGTATAAAAGAAATAAGTCAAAACCAATGTGGCTAAATAAACAGGTAGGGGAGGAAACGGACAAGAAGAGGAAGACGTTTAGATTTTTTAAGACAGAAGGGATGGAGGTATTGTATAGAATTATAAACAATGTAACAAAAATTGCAAAAGGGCAATCAAATTAGTAAAAATGGATAATGAAAAAAGGATCGCAATAGAAAGTAAGATCAACCCTAAAAAGTTCTTTAAAGAACCTTAATAACAAAAAAATGAGAAAAGAAAATATAGGACCCTTTCAGTGTGAGATGGGTAGGCAGATTATTATTGGAGATAAGGAAAGAGCAGAGGTATTAAACAAATTCTTTGCCTCTGTGTTTACCAGGGAAGAATGAATTTCAATAGTAGTGCCGCAGGAGGAAGCCACAACCTCCATATTAATGAACAATTGGTTAACTGAGGAAGAAGTTCATAAGCGGCTTGAAAAAATTAAAGTAAATAAGGCACCTGGCCCCGATAGTATACATCCAAGAGTTCTCAAGGAGTTAAGCTCAGTAATAGCCAAACCATTATATTTAATATTCAAGGACTCCATTTCCACAGGCTCAGTACCACAAGATTGGCGTAAAGCAGATGTGGTGCCTATATTTAAAAAGGGAGCTAGATCACAACCGGAGAATTACAGACCTGTAAGCCTGACCAATAGTGGGGAAACTACTTGAAGGTTTAATACGGGATAATATTCAGGAATACCTAATGGAAAACAAAATCATTAGTAATAGTCAGCATGGATTTATGAAGGATAGATCATGCCAAAGTAAACTTATTTGTTTCTTTGAGGAGATAAGTAGGAACTTAGATCAGGGTAATGCAGTTGATGTGGTCTACTTAGATTTTTCAAAAGCTTTTGATACGGTTCCACACAAGAGGTTGGTGTACAAAATAAAGCAAATTGGACTCAGAAATAATGTATGCACCTGGATTGAAAACTGGTTGAAGGGCAGACAACAGAGGGTTATCATAAATGAAACTTTTTCAGGTTGGCCTAAAGTCGTGAGTGGAGTACCTCAGGAATCGGTACTGGGACCCCTGCTTTTTAACTTGTTTATTAATTTATTTATTTTATTTATTTATTTATTTATAAAATGTTATACTGTACCAGGAAGTAATACATTGAGAGTTACCCCTCGTTTTCAAGTATGTCCTGGGCATAGAGTTAAAATGACAAATAGTACATGGTTACAAATACAGTTACATAAGTGAACAGGGTATACATTATATACAAGACATTGCATACACAGTTAAAGATAATATATATTATGGGCGTATGTAACAGTTACAGACCAGATTAAAATGTGAGACAGCTTTGGTTTTGAAAGAACTTAAACTGGTGGTGGATGTGAGAGTCTCCGGTAGGTTGTTCCAGTTTTGGGGTGCACGGTAAGAGAAGGAGGAGCGGCCGGATACTTTGTTGAGCCTTGGGACCATGAACATTCTTTTGGAGTCAGATCTCAGATGATAAGTGCTGCATGTGGTAGGGGTGAGGAGCTTGTTCAGATAGACGGGTAGCTTGCCCAGAAAGTATTTGAAGGCAAGACAGGAAATGTGAACTTTGCGCCTAGACTCAAGTGATGACCAATCTAGTTCTTTGAGCATTTCGCAGTGATGTGTGTTGGAGAACAAAACTTTATATTGAATTGTAGAGGGTGTCAAGTTTGTTAAGGTGGGTTTGGAGTGCTGTGCCATATACTAGGTCTCCACAGTCGATAATTAGCATTAGGATCTGCTGTGCGATACGCTTTCTGACCAGCAGGCTTAGGGAGGATATGTTCTTATGAAGTACACCTAGTTTGGCATAGGTTTTGGATGTCAGGGTATCATTGTGCATCCCGAATGTTAAGTGGGAGTCAAACCATATGACCAGGTATTTAAAACTAGTAACAGGAGTTAGTGTGGTGTTAGCGTTGGTTCTGATCTGGAGCTCAGTCACTGGAAGCATTAAAAATTTAGTCTTGGTACCAAATACCATTGTTACAGTCTTGTCAGTGTTTAAAAACAGTTTGTTTTGGGAAATCCAGTTTTCAAGTCTCAAAAAGTCAGACTGAAATATATGTTCAAGGTCGGAGAGGCTATGGCTGTGTGAGTATAGGATTGTGTCATCTGCATACATATGTATTGAAGCTTCCTTACAAGCTGTGGGAAGATCATTAATGACCTTGAGGTTGGCATCGAGAGCAAAGTCTCCATCTTTGCTTATGATACTAAATTGTGTAAGGTAGTAGAATCAGAGCAGGATGTAATTTCTCTCCAGAAGGACATGGAGAAACTGGAAATGTTGGCAGGTAAATGGCAGATGAGGTTTAATACAGATAAATGTAAGGTTATGCATTTAGGATCGCAGTCCAGAAGTATTGGGGAGCGCAGATGTATATAAAATAAAACACATACAAAATATAGTGCAATATGTTAACACAATGATTATGATGTGAGTATCAAGTTCTGTGCAGTGGGTACTCCCAGATTCCCAAATCTTTTAAAAGCGTGTCCCAATAAATATTGGTGAAAAAGCTGTCTGTGTGTCTTCTGTCTCTGAATGTGTTGCACCACTAGGGTCAGGTTACTTTCCCTGGTTAAATGAATAAACACCACATAGTGTATACTGCTAAAAGAATTTATCTCTCACGCAAAAGTAAAAATACACTCACATGGTTTCAAAGATCAAAGAGCCTTAAAAACAAAAACTGGAGCCGTGACCGGTCAGGATCTCCGGGCATTCTCTCTGCCTCTGCTCGATCTCCACTGCTCCTTCCCATCCCGTGCCTCCGCAAACTGCTCCGGCTTGTTCCTTGGGCGGGTGTGCCGATCACGTCGCGTACTGCGTGACGCACGTCTCCAACAGGTTGTCACTACTCATTTCACCGGGCTTGCCGGTTTCATCAGGACTCCTATTCGTGATGTGGTGGGTGTGGGAGTTTGAGCTAGCTGGGAATGTGTGTTTATCAATTTCTGACTGGTAACAGTTGTAATGGAGCTCATTCCTCCTCACCTTTTTAACTTGGGAGGTCTTTTCACTTTGCTGCAAAGAACATGATCTGCTATGGTTGCTTCCCCTCATACAGAGGTAAAAGGAAGGTTTCACAGTGTAGTGTAGGTCTTGCATTAATTTTGGTTATACCTTGACGTGGCAGGCTTATGACGCTTTGGCGAAAGGGTTTAACTAAAAAAAAACAAGTAATTACTATTATATTGAAGTATTTCAACTTTATACTTATTACTTTATATGTTTTGTCAATTGGATGTAGCATTGGGCACCCCTGTCTTTTGTTGTATATATATATATATATGCAAATATAACTGTATGCTCATCTGCATGTCTTAAGCAGGTCTGCAACCCCGCCTTTCCCCATCATCACCCAGCATACAGCACTTCCACTGCAGCAAGGGAGTCTGGGAAATGACATGCAAATGAGCACACAGTGTCACTTTTTGCCTCAAAAACCATTTTTAACATGGTTCCCTATAGGCTTAAGCTTGCTGCATGGTCACAGCTTTGAGCACAGCCAGGGTTAAGGTGCATACCCAGAAAACCACCCACAGACAGCTGTTTCGACCTTGATGGGTCTCATCAGTGTGGGGTTGATTTTAACTGGGTATGCATGAGAGGCTATGGGATAGCCTATACCATAATACTGAGTTAAGTTATGGTGAGTAAAAAAAGTGACAAAAACCCTCCACAGGAAAGCAAATATGCAAATATAACTGTATGCTCATCTGCATGTCTTAGGCAGGTCTGCAACCCCGCCTTTCCCCATCATCACCCAGCATACAGCACTTCCACTGCAGCAAGGGATTCTGGGAAATAACATGCAAATGAGCACACAGTGTCACTTTTTGCCTCAAAAACCATTTTTAACATCGTTCCCTATAGGCTTAAGCTTGCTGCATGGTCACAGCTTTGAGCACAGCCAGGGTTAAGGTGCATATATATATATATATATATATATATATATTTAATATATATATATATATATATTGTGACATAGTCCAAAGATGTTAGGCAGCTTTCTGCCCCATTTTAGAGCAGAAAGTGCAGGAATAGTTACAAATGATCCGTTCCACAGCTTCCCATTACCTCAGGCAGCTGGATGGAAAATCCAGACCACAGATTACAATGGCTCTAGTTCTCCCTCACCTGCTCTTCTAATCACATGCACAGGTATTTAGAGCAGAGAGGTTTTGCATTTCACTCTCTCTCCTTGGAGCCTGGGGGCTGGGGGTGTCGCTACTCTCCTGCATCCAGTATCGAGGTTGACGGCCTCTCCACGTATGACAGTACCAGAGGATTTGCCTGGACACCACGAACAGATAAGACAAAACAAATGATTACTGCTGTTGCTAAAAGACTGTGCTGTATCTTGTGTCCCTAAATGAGAGAGCATTGTTTTAAGCTGGGGAACCAGTTTAGTTGGCCAGCAGCTGTTAGAGAGACTGATTCTGATGTGTAGTTAGATCCCTGAAAGGGATAGGATTTGCTTATATGATTTTGGTTTTATTTCTTGAAATAACAGTGTGGGAAATATTGTAACACTGAAATGTGTGAACTGCTGAATGAAAGTATCTGAGTACCTCTAACCTACACATGTTAAAGCTGCAGTACCTTACTTGGATGAAAATAAAGCAGGCAGAAGCCTGAGTTAAGCAGCATAATACTTTGCATGATCCTGTTTGTTGTATAATTAACCCTAGAAGACTGTGTCGGGAAGAACCCAGACAGACGTCAGCACTACAAAAGAGGGGCGTTTGTCACAATATATATATATATATATATATATGTACACTGTGTGTTTACATTGAAGTTCAGGATAGACATTTATTTTTTATTCAATATAACATTAGCAATGTTTTACTTCAAATAAGTACATATTAATTGTATACAGTGCTTTATAATAGATATTTACATATATTGTCATTCAATGAAACACTACCTCATGTCAACTTAACCAGTATAGTCAAATGTTTAAACACATATCATTGTATTATTTAAATTAACTTTAAATCACATAACACAATGTTTGTTGGTAGTAAATTGACCTACTTTTGCACTACCTAATTTTTATTTCTATTCCCCTTACATGCACTGTATGTAATATAATGTTACTGTAGTTTATTTTTTCTATACATATGTTATTAAAAAAATGTGAAGTAAACATTTGACAGACATTAGTTGACTTGTTTGTCCATTGCAAATAGAATGAACATTTACTCCCTATTACTATATGTATGAAAGGACATACATTGATAATAGAATTGACAAATGTACCATTACATTTGTTTAAAAATACACAATTTAAGAATGTATATGCATTTTCAGAAGAACAACAACAACAACAACAACAAATAAGTATAGGATTCAACCAAAAAGTTTATTTTTGGCTTAGCATTTGAGAACTAGTCATTGGCCTGTTGCTTGGTGCCTCTTGTGAACGTGTTCTCCCTTTGCCACGTGAATTTGTACTTCTAGGATGCACACTTGCTGTTCTCCATGTAGACGATTGTGTGCACCAATATATTGGAACTAATTTTTCCTTCTGTGTTGTTGTTTTTTTACTTTTTGTAGGTGTGTCTGCAATGAGTGCTTGTGGAGATGCTTCAATAATAGATGCCAGCGATGCTTCAGTGACAGTTGGAGAAGATAATTGAAAGACTCTTTGGGGAGAGACTTCACTATCTTTTTTGGGAGAATGCACTACAGATGTCTCCGGTGAAAAGACTGCACAATCTAAGGATCCAACTTCTGATGAGGCAGGAAAGCATACTTCCGAGGCAATTGCACAGGCACGAATCTCATTTTGTTTAATGAAACTTGCAGCAATAGATTGCATAGAGCTATTGAGAATGTTAAATTCTGCTGTATTCTGTAGTAAGATTTATTTTATATTTTTGATTTCAGCTACCATTCTTTCTTTAACACCCATCAATTGTTGATGACGTGAGTTTTGGCTTTGCAATAAACGAACTTCAGATTGCTCTATTGAGGCAAAATGCTGTTGGTGGGCTGTATCAAGATGTGTGCTAGCAAGTTGATGACGGCTTAATTCCGGACTCTCAACATCTGTAACAAAAGACATACACGGTGAATCGTCAAGTCCTGAGATATGTCCAGGAGATTGAATATCTGTTTGACAAAAATGAGGACAACATTAATTGATTGTCACATCTAAAATATCGTTCACATCGTTTGCTGTAACAATGCGTGTTTATTTCATTGTCAGTAACACATTAAATTTTGACATCATAGTCATAATGAATGTAATATCTGAAATACAATTGCGCATGACTAATTTAACAACATTGAAACAGTATCTATTGAGTGTGAATTTTAACAACATGGAATATTTGTGTTATATCATAAGTAATTCTGTTGATTGGACAACTCAATAAATACATTTATGTGTCTGCAACATCAGATGTGATAACTTTTATTAACTAACTCTGCCGATGTCACTCACATTTGCAACTGTCCTATGGTCATATGAATGTGTAGTTGTGTCATATAAATTGACACATAATATTGTACAAACTTCATGGCCTCACCTTCCAGTAATGGTGATGACATTTGGGATGCAGGTGTTACCACTTGTTGTTCGAAGGGAGATGCATGGGCCACTATGTAAATTTCAGAGAAGACAGTTGTTAATATTGTCAAGTATGTTAACATAACATTATCTGTAGTCTGAGTACTTAAAACTATATAATTAATTCTACTCTTTGTATATGTGATAATTTAACTGTGATCAGCATCAGCTGTATATACTACATATTACAAATGTTTAATATTGAGACATATAATAATGTAAAATACAATGTGAATACTACTACATGCTATGTGAATGCAGATATGTATGAAGGGGTGTGTAATGCCATTTCTTCTGTGAGTCTACATAAACAGTATGCATTAAGTATTATTTTGTTCACATACACAATAAAATCATGTCATTATAACATAATAAACAATCTGAAACACTAATGATATTGTTGTTTTAATTTTTATTTAACAACATTGAAAACTGTTACTCCTGTAAAAGTACTGACCTGGGGGGAAACGGGTGATCACACCCCTATATCCCTATCACCAGATAAGCCTTCAACCATGACGGGTACGAATTTTTCACTCAGCTGCTCCTCCAACGGAATCAGGCTTAGATTGGAGGCTGGAGGTCTTCCTCCAGTGCCTGAAGCATGTAAACGTGCACTTTGCCATTTTGCCTTAAATTTCCGTTTAATATCATCAAATCGCTTTTGGCAGTTTTCATGAGTTCTGACCTGATTTCCACAGGCGGGCACAATCGTTTTTGATATGTGAACTGGTCTTGCATTTACTGTAGATATAACAAAATAAAGTTGTTCATGTAAATATCTTATAGACAAAAACAGAAAAGCCAGCGCATCATACAAAATGACAAAACATATAGTGCAGTACCTCAGTGCTTATCTGCTCATGAAAAAGGGTAGTTTAGTTAAACCCTTTGGGCAAAAGGTTATAAGCCTGCAGCCACTTCACAGCATGTCCAATCTGCAGGTCCTAACACTACCTGGCACAATTCTCATGTACCTCTCTTTTCTGCTGGAGGGAGAAAGACCATACTGGGTCTGTGATACACAGGATCATGATAAAAACTGCTAATTGGAAAGTGGGGCGGGGCGAGCTTTAAACCACAGGGTGGAGGGCCACACCTCCAAGCAACAATAGCTGCATAACCCATCAAGCTCCAGAACCCCAAAACCCACCCTCACATCCCATCATATATACAGCATATATGTTAGTGTCAAAAAGCAGTGCTAATGGGCGTGGCAAGATATACAAACAAAACAGAAATATCTTTTATTCCAAATTTATTTTTAAAAAATGTGCGAACGCTTCTCACATTTCTTTAACATGCTGTTTGACAAATAATATTAGCGGCACATGAAGATTAAAAAAATGTGGATACATACTAAGCAAATGATGAATGAGAATATGTAATATGTACATACAATTATAAAATTGCTCGATTGGTATCCTGGTTGTAAACACTCAATGATAACATGTGTATATATAAACAATGACATTTATATGTAAATGTCCGCTCAATGTGAATTCATAAATGTTAGGTCATAGATGGCTATTAAAAATGTTAGTCATTGCAAATAATTTTCTTGCCTACTAAGTTCCCATGCAGCCGATAATAATGCTCCAAAATACCAGTAACAAGGACATTATTCTCTTCATCGTTGAAACGTATATTTTGTTTTTTTCTACACCCTTCTTACACCTAGCTGCAACCACTGAGCTCGGCTGCTGCTGACTGGTCTTCCCTTCTTCCAGTGCAACAGAGTGCAGGAGCTTACCACCAGTCACCCCACCACCACCAGTCACCCCACCACCACCACTCCCCCCACCACCACCAGTCACACCACCACCACTAGTCACACCACCATCACTCCCCTGACTCCCACGGGCACTCACACACCTACTCACCCAAACACCACTCACCTCAGAACCACCACTCACCCCAGCAGTCACCCCACCATCACTCCTCTGACTCCCATGACTCCCGTCAATACCTCAACCACTCACACATAACAGGAACAAACAAAAAGGTGATAGCGCACTGCAAAAGAAGGGCTGGAGTCAATGTTGAAAAAAGTAAAAATGCTTTAATAGAAGTGCATAATAGCCAGAGCTAAGAAAAGAACAAAAAGAAAAAGGACTCCCCTAACGCGTTTCACGTCTAAGTGGCGCTTTATCAAAGGGTATCCTCCGTTAATAAGTGCCTACCTTAAATAGCAAACCCAATGCGGAAGTGGTTTCGCGCCAAAATCCATCCATGACGTCAGATTGTGATATTGAGATAAAAAATGCCGATAAAGGGGGTGCAGTTGTTGTCCAATCCTCAACCAGTTATAAACAGGAAGCTCTCAGGCAACTGGGAGATCATACATCATATTGGAAACTTGGGAAGGATCCTACCAATATTTTCCTTCAAGAGTTGAAAGCATTATTGGATTTGGGTAAGATCCTATGTGTCCTCAATACTAAGGAGTTTGATTTTCTCCTTTGTTCACATCCCATTGTCCCCATCTTCCACCATCTCCCAAAGATCCATAAGTCACTTAGAGAAAAAAAGACAAAAAAAAGCGCAAAACGCAAATGGTGAAGTATATCAAAATTCTTAATTCAGTAATAAGGAGGTAAGTATTCTGCGTACATCATATATGAAAAACATAAGCATTCACGTGTAATACACGAGGTTACCGCACACTCATCGGCAAGGGTGAAGGTCCCAGAGAAGTACCCCAACGGATCCTCTCCTGCTGTCATTCAGACATCATCTGTCTCTCACACAGCGTCTGTGGTGCTGCAAAGGTATGTGAAGCAACAGCACTGTCACGTCCTTTCTGTGCTGTATTCACTTAACAGGAGATAGGAGATAGTCTTTGTGGTAGAACAGGGGTCTCTGTAGCCTGTCACACACGCCCGTGTGGTTGTAGGCTCACTGTGAGGGCGCAACCGGCATACAGCGGCGATGTTCCGCCTCGTGGCTCGCGTGCCTCGATGACGTCACTCTTCGGGCAGGAGGCAGAGCAGAGAGTACCAGGGCGGAAGTGAATGCAACCGCCGTGCAGGGAAAGAATCTTAGCACACAAGGCACTATAAAAACGCAACCACTTACAGTACTAATACTCCGATAAGGAAGGTATCAAAACATTAATCAATCCAACGCGTTTCGAAGCTGTAACGCTTCTTCTTCAGGGATATGCCGATAAAGGGGGTGCAGTTGTTGTCCAATCCTCAACCAGTTATAAACAGGAAGCTCTCAGGCAACTGGGAGATCATACATCATATAGGAAACTTGGGAAGGATCCTACCAATATTTTCCTTCAAGAGTTGAAAGCATTATTGGATTTGGGTAAGATCCTATGTGTCCTCAATACTAAGGAGTTTGATTTTCTCCTTTGTTCACATCCCATTGTCCCCATCTTCCACCATCTCCCAAAGATCCATAAGTCACTTACCTGCCCTCCTGGCAGGCCTATAGTGGCTAGTATCGGATCTTTGGGAGATGGTGTCTCTCGCTACATTGATAAATTCCTTCAACCCTTAGTTCAGGGTTTACCTTCCTTTCTCAAAGATACTAATCAGCTATTGATGGACCTAAAAGATTTCAAGTGGGAGACGTCATATTGTTGGGTGACTATGGATGTTATGTCACTCTATAGTATTATTCAGCATGAACATGGGATTGCGGCAGTACAGCATTTTCTCCATCTATCCAATTTATCCACTTCACTGAGCACTTTCTTATTAGAAGCTATTTCTTTTCTGTTAACTCACAACTATTTCACTTTTGACTCACAGTTTTATTTACAGCTTAAGGGCACGGCTATGGGTACTTCTTACGCTAATTTGTTTATGGGTTTCTGGGAGTCTATTTTTATTTATGGTGATCACAATTTATTTAGGGAGCACATTAAATTTTATAGATGTTATATTGATGATTTGCTTTTTATTTGGGATGGTGATTTTTTATCATTTGATTCTTTTTTTACCACTTTAAATACTAATGATTATAATCTCACGTTTACTTATGATATTAATTTCCAACACATCTGTTATTTGGACATAATGCTTTACATTGATATTAACAAAACCATACAAACAGACATCTATAGGAAGCCAAATTCCCGTAATGCTTTCTTAATGTTTAACAGCGATCATTCCAAACCTCTTAAAAAGGGCATCTTAAAAGGTCAATTTCTAAGACTAAAAAGACTTTGTTCCACTCAAGAGTCTTTTGAGACACAATCTAGGGACCTAGCTCATCGTTTTTTGATGAGGGGATACAATCACTCACATATTATAGAAACCCTTGATGGGGTTAGGTTATTAAATCGTGGTGACCTTCTTTCTAATTGTGGTACAACTCGAAGGAAAGGGAATACCAATACTCCATATTTCGTTACACATCAATCCAGACAAGCTGATTCAATTAGAAATATTATTTACAAACATTGGGACACTTTGAAACTGGATATGGATCTTGCCAATATTGTTAATGAGGGACCCAAAATGGTTTTCAGAAAGGCCTAGTCATTGGCAGGTTTTTTGTCACCTAGTTTATTTGATTCACATCATCAAAAACATATTTCGAACATACCAAAAGGTTTTTTTAAGTGTGGCCATTGTGTGGTCTGCCAATATACGGTTCCTATTACATATGTTAAATCTATTATACCTAAAAGAAATATAAAAATTAATACTTTTATCAATTGTAATTCCAGTTAAATTGTTTATATGTTGAATTGCAGTTGTGGCAGACACTACATTGGCCGCACGATTAGACATTTAAAACTTAGAATTATGGAACACGTCAGGGCCATTAAAAAACACACTTTTTTACATCCGGTTTCTAGGCACTTTACACAGTGTCAACAGTGCTCAACAGATGTGAGATGTTCTGGATCTAGAGTATGGATTCTTGTATCTGGCTGGAATTAATCAAGATTGGGAATTTATTCATTTTTTATAGATGTGGATTATAGTATTATTATTATATGTTTATATTTATTTATTTATATAGTTACACATACACTTTTGATCTTTTGGTCATATTATGATGGATTTTTTGGCACATCTATAAGTTTGTTATAGATATATATATATTTCTTTATTGATTCACTTTATCTTCATTTATCACATTCACAATCTTTTACTTTATGTATTTTTTTACATACTCTTTCATGTTTATGTATCACCTTTTGGTTATTTAATAGATATTATTCATTTGTTATATATAGATGTTTTTAGGTGGATATCATCTTTAGTATTTATTCTGATGTCCATCTATATATATATATATATATATATATATATATTATTTATTTATCATATATATTTCTTTCATATATTGTCCTTATATATTTAGTTTTAGGGATATCTATTGGGTAACTTAAGGAGCTTTTTTCAATTTGTTTAATTTTTTAGCTAGATTATTATTATTATCTGCTATCTATATATGTTTTCAAAAAGTGTCACCATGGTTACCATTTGTTCCGTTTTTAGATTTTATTTATACCATTTAATGTTGTTTTTCTTTTTTCTTGTTTTAAATTACAGTTCTTTATTTATGTATATTTTATTCTTTATATTTTTGCTGTTATATGTTGTTTTCTATTTTTGTTATGTTATATTAGCCTTGATTTGCTTTTTCTATATGCTGTCAGTGATTCCCTTACTTTGCTTCGCAATGCGGAGGTGTTTTTTCCCCTTTGGCCTTCCGTAGCTCACTGTCCAGTCTCTTACCATCTGACGTCATGGATGGATTTTGGCGCGAAACCACTTCCGCATTGGGTTTGCTATTTAAGGTAGGCACTTATTAACGGAGGATACCCTTTGATAAAGCGCCACTTAGGCGTGAAACGCGTTAGGGGAGTCCTTTTTCTTTTTGTTCTTTTCTTAGCTCTGGCTATTATGCACTTCTATTAAAGCATTTTTACTCTTTTCAACATTGCCTCCAGCCCTTCTTTTGCAGTGCGCTATCACCTTTTTGTTTGTTCCTGTTGCTGCCTATTGGATCGACGCACGCTACCTTTGGGATTACTGGAGACCTTCAAGGAGTTCATATGTGAGTTCATACTCATTTTCCTTGCCCTTTACTGTTTATATTGTGTCTGTGGAGATTTTGTAGTGCTCCAGCCTTTAGATCCAGGGGTTTCTGACTTGGTTTATGGGTTTAGTTTACTCATATGTGGGCTTGCTTCTGTTTTCCTTGTTCAGATTGTTCCCCATTTATACTATTGGGTCTATTTATCAGGCTTTATTGAGAGCAATATTTTTTCCTCGGATACAATATATGGGAGTTATTGTCATTACAAATCCTGGCTATCAGCTATATTGCTGCCATCTTTTTGGTCTTTAGAAGCACCCATATTGAGATTTACTTCTCTTCTTTTGCTTCACTCACACATAACAGATAAACAAATTAAACGACACACTCACAAAACAGTTTCAAACTCACAATAACACGAATATGTAAACAAAACAACACAAGACAAATCTCTCAAAATACACAACTGTAGCAATCACAAATCCTCCAAACGCCTAGCTCTGTCTGTCTCTCACTCACTCCCAACAACACAGAGAAAGATTACAAATAAATGCAACATTTAAATAGGCTGCTCGAGAAATTGTTTGTCTCGCGATATTATCGCCCAGTGCCACAATAACATTGTTGAACACGCCACGACATTTCCTAGTTCTCAGAGAGACGATCATCACGCCGCTGGCTACTCGCCATTTTTAAAAATGTTGCTATCATAGATATGCTGGGCTTTCTGCATACCGTGATAGCAATGCTGTAAAAAATGGCAAATTAAAAATTGTGGCGATTTTTTCTATCAGAGTTTACTGCATGAGGCCCTATGTCCCTTCTATGCCAGAACCAATGAATGGAGAGGGGGAGCGGTTAAGGCTGCCCAGTTGGAGGTAGGACAAAAACTTTAAATGAATCAGGCTCGACCAGCCCCTACAAGGGTCCCTGCTCTCCTCCTCACAGCAGTTATTTTTGTCCTAACAGTCAAGGGGTAGGTTCTCTCCTTACAGGTTTTGTTATTTTGCTGATACATCTTGGTACTCAAAAGATATTCAAAGGTGCGACGCGTTTAAGGCACACACACGCTCGAGACACACCCACACCTCTCTTCGCTGTCCGCTCCATGCTGTTTCCTCCTCTCCTTGGCCCCACCCTAAGACTCCTGACACGTCCTCATGATTGGCTGCATTACCCAGGATGGAGGAAGCTGCCCAGTCCGCTAGCAACAGCCCTGCTCTTTCCCTGCTCAGGGAAATCCCGAGGCACCCCAAGCTGGTCAGGACACAAAGTCCAGAGAGGTAATACCGAAACATACAGTACATGTCCAGTATTCCCTCTAATTTTTTACTGGACAGTGTCCAAATACAGGACAGTCCGTTTCAATACTAGACACCTGGCAACCCAACCCCCAAACACAAACAACACTGACCCATCAAACACAAACAACACTGCCCCCTCAAACACAAACACTACCCCTAGGAGGAGTACACCATAAATATGTTTTTCAGTCTGTCAGTGATACACCTTTTTGACTTTATTAGAAACCTGTTCATGGTTTTTCAGAGCAGCACACATTCCATTCTTTGCGTGGGAGAGAGAGGCCCGACGTGGGAGAGATGCTCGCAGCAGCTGGGAAGAGCCGGGGTCCTTCAGCAACCAGAGGCCTGGCAGCCAGACCCAGAAGTTGGCTTGACCTCTGGCTAGGCCCAACTTCCAGCACTGACTGTCCGGACCCCCCACAGCTGCGGTGCCCTGGACAGTTGTCCCAGCTCTCCCCAGCCGTTGGTGGTCCTGCTCGGCTGTGTCTGTCTGCCAGATCCCAGCTCTCCCCAGCTGATACCCCCCCCCCCTGCAGGGCCTCGCTCCCCCTGCTCCTACAAGGTACAATTTTGAGTGTGTGGGGAATGTGTGTTATGGAATTGTGGGGAGAGAAGTGGAAATGTGTGAGGATTGTCGGGGTTTGGAATTGTGTGTGTGTGTGTGGGGGGGTGGAATTGTGTGTGTGTGTGGGGGGGGAGGAATTGTGTGTGTGTGGGGGGGGTGGAAACAGAGAGAGAAGGGGAGGAAGAGGGAGACAAAGGAGTGTAAGAGGGAGAGAGGGGAGATGGGAGAGTGTGAGAGGCGGCGTGAGGAAGAGTGTAAGAGGGAGAGAGAGAGGGGGTGGGAGAGTGAGAGAGAAAGGTACATTATTGAGAGAGAGGAGGTACCAGAGTGAGAGAGAGAGAGAGAGAGAGAGAGAGAGAGAGAGAGGGGGGGGGGGTAAAAGTGTGAGAGAGAGGGAAGGGTGGCGAGAGAATGGGTGGTGGAGTGAGAGAGGGGGTGTGGAGGAGTGAGCGAGGGCAGCTGGAGTAGGGAGATAGAGGGGGTGGAGCAGTGATAGACCGGAGGGTGGGGGAGTGAGAGAGAGGGGGTGGGGGTGAGAGAGGGAAGGTGGAGGAGTGAGAGAGAGGGGTTGGGGGAGTCAGAGACAGGGGATGGTGGAGTGAGTGTGGGGGTGGACGAGGGAAAGAGGGGATGGGCAAGTGAGAGAGGCGGTGGAGGAGTGAGAGGGGGAGGTGGAGTAGTGAGAGAGAGAGGGGGTGGGGGGACTGAGAGAGGGGGTGGAGGAGTGAGAGGGGGGAGCTGGAGCACTGAGAGAGATGGGGTGGGGGGTGAGAGAGGGGGTGGAGGAGTGAGTGGGAGGAAGTCTAGGAGTGAGAGAGGAGGGGTGGGGGAGTGAGAGGGGGGTGGAAGAGTGAAAGAAGGGGTAGGGGAGTGAGAGAGGTGGTGGGGGAGTGAGGTTGAGGGGTGGTGGGGGAGTGAGAGAGGGGTAGGAATGTGAGAGAGAGGGGGTAGGGGAGTGAGAGACAGAGAGGGTGGGGGAGTGAGGGAGAGGGGAGTGGGAGGAGTGAGAGAGGGTGGAGGAGTGAGAGAAGGGTGGAGGAGTGAGGGAGAGGGGTGGGGGATTGAGAGAGAGGGGGTAGGGAAGTGAGAGAGAGGGGGTAGGGAAGTGAGAGAGGGGGGTAGCTGAGTGAGAGACAGAGAGGGTGGGGGAGTGAGAGAGGGGGTAGAGAAGTGAGAGAGAGGGGGTAGAGGAGAGAGAGGGTGGGGGAGTGAGAGAGGGGAGGTGGAGGAGTGAGAGAGGGGTGGAGATGTGAGGGGGAGAGGGGTGGGGGAGTAAGAGAGAGGGGGTAGGGAAGTGAGAGAGAGTGAGTAGGGGAGTGAGAGAAAGAGAGGGGATGTGGAGGAATGAGAGAGGGGATGTGGAGGAATGAGAGAGGGGAAGTGGAGGAGTGAGGGAGAGGGGGAAGGGGGGTGAGAAAGGGGGGTGGAGGAGTCAGAGGGGGAGGTGGAGGAGTTAAAGAGACAGGGTGGGGGAGTGAGAGAGGGGCATGGAGGAATGAGAGGGGGGAGGTTTTGGAGAGAGAGGGGGTGGGGGAGTGAAAGAGGGAAGTTGGAGGAGTGAGAGGGGAGGAGGAGTGAGAGAGATGGGTGGCGGGGAGTGAGGGAGTCACGCTGTGCAGCCCGCAGACCAGGCCAGTCCCCTGTACTGAGGTGGGATGTTGAATATACACTCCGACAGCAGAGGGAGCGGGCCTGGGATGTAGTTGTAGCGTGGCCAGGCCTGGATTAAGATTTAGAATAGTCGTTGTACTTGCCGAGTTCAGGAGTATAGAGAGTTCCATAGTCAAATCCGTTTCCGTGTCCACGGGTCTGAGAGGTAAAAATTGTGATGGGTAAGCCGAAGTCGGGAGCCAGAGAGGTAAGTCAGACAAGCCAGTTCAAATCTGTAGGGGTAAAGACAAACAGGAGCACGACACAGTTTCTAGGCTACACAGGAAGCAAGGAGCTATGCAGAGCAAGGAGGAAGTGACAGAGCAGGGTATTTAAAGCGGTATCCACCAATCCGGACAGGGCTCAGCTGAGAGTGCAGGAGGCGTGGCAAGAACTCCCGGGCTGAGCGGGGGGCGGAGGCAGGCATGGCGCGCGTGTTACAAGTGCCAGGGATAGATGAGCGCTCCGTAACGCCGGCGCGAGAATCCAAGATGGCGGCCGCGGCGTGAGTAGCAGGAAGTGCCGCGCGCCAGCAGGGGTAGCAATGAGGGGCAGAGGCAGCAGCAGCTGCAGTACTGGTAGTGGGTAAGGAGGGGTCACGTCGCAGAGGACATGGCCCCCGATTCCTTACAGTGGGGGAATGAGAGAGGGGAGGTGGAGGAGTGAGAGAGGGGGTGGAGGAGTGAGATAGGGGGTAGAGGATAGATAGAGGGGTGGGGGAGTGAGAGAGGGTGGGTGAAGGAGTGAGAGAGGGGGTGGAGGAGTGAGATAGGGGGTAGAGGATAGATAGAGGGGTGGGGGAGTGAGAGAGGAGGTGGGGGAGTGAGAGGGGAGGAGGAGGAGTGAAAGAGAGGGGGTGGGGGAGTGAGAGAGAGCAGGTGGGGTGGGAGAGAGAGGGGATGGGAGAGTGATAGAGATGGGGGTAGTGTAGTGAGAAGGGGAGGTGAGGAGTGAGAGAGAGGATGGGGGAGTGAGAGGAAGAGTGTAAGATGGGGAGAGTGAGAAAAGAGGGGAGAGAAATACATGGGGGCAGGGAGGAGTGTGAAAAGTGGGAGGAAATAGAGGGAATGACAGAGCGAGGAGGTATGTAAGAGAAAGACGGGGTGACCCCGGTGGAAACTCTAGTCCTGGGCCCCAGGAAAGCTGTTGGTAACCCTGTGTAACTGGTCTCCTGATTCTGCAAAATTTTGATCCTGCGGCCATGTTGTTCCCCCACCTGCATCAGTAGCTTCATCTTCACCGTGAGTTCCCCGGAGCTGAAAGTAGCTAAGTAGTTAAAGTCTGCGTTAACCTATAAATGCAAGTGAGGTGCTATGATTTTCCCACTGCTATATTTTGTCATGGAAGCTGTTTAAAAAATGGGAGCTGTACAATCTCCTTTAACATCTCAGTGCTGCCATCTGCAGATCAAAAGGTGAAATACAGAAATTCATTATTTATTCAACGGAATTTAAAGCAGCAATACATGTATGGTTTTTTTGTTTGTTTTTTAAATCAGTTCTGTACTATGAGAAAATACTTGTAGCATTAAAAAAAAATGTTTTAAAGATATTTTTAATGTTTCTAATGTAGGAAGCATTTCCAAAGTGACAGGCCCCGTCCCCTTCTGATAGGCTCTGGCACTTTAAAGCAGCAGTTGAAACAATATACTACATGTTTGTTTTTTGTTTTTAAACATCAGTAAAATCATGCCTGCACGCCGGGGAGAATTAGGGGACTACCAGTAACTTTGGCCCCCAAACTCCTGCAAAAACAAAAACTGCATTTCTACCCAAATATCCCACCTAAAACTTATACTCAGAAAGTTTCTTGAGCCTGGGGCTGTAAGGATCCTCACTTACTCCAACCCGCGACCGGGTGTTCCGCTTCTCCTGCCTCCTGCAGCACATCTCGCCTGCCGGCGAATACTAGCATTCCATCTAGGGGCGCGTGCAGACTTCACTCGCACTAAATGCTGTCCCCGCTGGCCCCGCCTCCAGGCTATGCTCACACGGTGATGCCACCATCACGCGGCGCGCACTCGCTATGCGCGGCACTCGCACACATTCACAGAACCTTCCTTGCTCCTCTGCCTATACTATACCTGTTGCTAATTCCTCTGCCTGTGTAAACACCTGTGCTAAATCTCTCCAGCCAACCACAGACAGGCAACTCCTGAGTATGCTCCAACCTCATTGGACAATCTCCTTTTATATACTCAGCTAGCACACTGGCAAATTGGCTGAGCATAAACCTTCCTGCTAGCGAAGTGTTCACTGCTGTCTTGCCTCCACAGTCTTGTCCTGTTCCTTGTTCCTGACCTTGGCTACTCTTCCGGACTCTGCTCTTCTGTTCTCCTGACCTCGGCTACGTACGACCATCCGCACCTCTCCAATACCGACCTCGGCAAAGTACCACAACGATTCGCCTCTCTCCAATCCAGACCACCGCTGAGTACCTCCTATGATCCGCTACTCTCCAACACCAAGCTTGGCAACTATTACTGACCCTCCAGACCTCTCCTACCCCGACCCGACTACCTCAACCAATCTACACTCCAGACTCGCCCACGCGGCTGTGGGTTGGTGTTATATCAAATCCCCACCTCGGCCTCGCGGTTATGCCTTATTTGTGGTGAGCACTCCGTTACAGGGGCAAAGGGAACATGCAAAGTGGAAAAGCAGGGGACACTTTTACATGTTATGATACATGGCCCCTGGCTTATGGTACTATGTAGCTGCCAGGGACCCACGGTTTTCAGGGGTAACCAGATGGGCTTAACCTTTATTGTATAGCCTGGCTACCACCTTACCGTCACAGTTGGTATACATCGACAACCCCTCACCAAACACTATGGTTTTCCCCTGCCAACCTCGAAAGAGACTAGCATACTTGGGGACATAATTAGCCCCTATCGCTGTTCCTTGTTGCTGTAGATAATACTTCCCATTAAAGATTAAATCATTGCGAGTCAGGAGGAATTCCAGCAACTCCAACACAAATAAATTGTGTGGTGTAAACTGGGATCTTCTGGTGATCAAAAAGGAATTCACTGCCTGCAATCCAAACTTACAGTATGTAGTTACTGGTATATAAGGATTCAACATCCATAGACACCAATAGAAAAACCTAAATGTAAACATACAGTGAGCGCTAAGACCTATAAAATCTTATACCTTAAGGTAATTATTGTGCCTAATGCACAATGTGAGTAAATAATAGTGATATACCGTGAATAATAAGTGAAATCCCTTTTGAAGATATATCAAATAAGATAACAATAAAGGATAATGGAGTGGCGCCAATCCTATTTGACAAATGCAATAATTACTTTGAGTCCCGCAGCTGGTGTCCCAGGAGGTAATTCAAACTCCTCCTTATATGTGATATTGTGAAAAATAAAGTTGTCATCCAGCGCGTGGTCTTATTGCTCTTTTTCTTCCGTATATGTAAATCAAAGAACACACCACAAACAATTGGTATAATAGGCGTCGACAATCAAATTCTTATCTATAGAGAAGTAAAGAACTTAACACTTGCCTGTGTGTTGTTCCCGTAGTGTGTGCTCCTCTATGTTCTTTCTGCTGTTGCCTTAAAAAGTGGAGAGAGGCATAGCATAATACTGTTTTATTGAAAAAAAATTGTTAAAAGATGTGATAGATACACTTACAAACGGCCAACCACATGAATTGTGGTGGTTTCTGTTGCTGCAAGTGTCCTTGTATAGTAGCTCTATATAGAGGTGTATGGAGGTGCGGATACCTTTCTGATCTTCTGGAGCCACCATACCTTTGGGAACTGCGGATCACCCAATCAGCATTGTCAGCCAGCAGAGAGGTCGGCACATGCGCGGTGCGCAGGAATGGACGAGGAGAGGCTTGATGCCAATACATACATATAGGCATCAAGTTCTTTGTAAAAAGTCTTTGTGTATACTGTATAGAGCCATTTTCAACAAAGAGAGACAGAACCAGAAAGTTAACCTTGGCTTTGTCAATATCAAAAAAGAACTTTAGATTCTAAGTATTTGTATTGAGATAGACCTTTTTCTAATTTCTCCAGCGTACCTCTCCAGACACACAGCACATCATCAATATATCTTTTCCAGAGCACCAGGTTCACCCCAAATGGGATTTCACCCCAAATGTGGTCATCCTCCCACGTGCCCATGAATAAATTGGCATAACTTGGTGCAAACCTGGTGCCCATTGCTGTGCCGCATGTCTGAAGAAATAAATTATTATCATAATTGAAGTAATTGTGAGTCAGAATGTAATTGATCCCGTCCAATATAAACGAACTCAAACCATCATTGACATTCACATCCTTATCTAAAACCCTTTTAATAGCATTAAGGCCTAAAGTATGGTCTATCGTGGTGTACAATGACACCACGTCACATGTCACCCATAAAAATTCCTCATTCCACTTTAAATTCTGTATCTCATTTAGCACATGTGTCTTGTCTCTGAGGTAAGAAGGTACTTGCACCACGTACTTCTGTAGCAAATGATCCAGAAATTGGGAAAGGTTGGACGTAAGGGATTTGATTCCCAATATTATTGGATATCCGGGGGGTGTTGTCATGCTCTTATGAATCTTGGGAATAAAATAGAACAATGTAATTCGTGGATGATTCACTGTTAAGAATTCCAGTTCACTTTTTCCTATTACTCCCCCATCAAAGCCCTTTTGTAAAAGATCTAACATCTCTGTTTTAAACAAAATGGTGGGATTGGAATCTAATTTCTGATATGTAGAAGTGTCACTAAGGATCCTATCTGATTCCTCTTTGTAATACGACAGGTCCATGACCACACCCCCCCCCCTTTATCAGCAGATTTGATCACTATGTTTTTGTTATTTTCAAGTGATTGTACTGCTTCCTTTTCTTCTCTGGTCAAATTGTAGTGGTTACGCTTGAAATTCTCACTTGCCAATTCTAAATCGCTTATGACCATCTCGGTAAAAGTGTCAATAAAATTACCACGTGTTGCTCTTGGGTAAAAAGTGGATGGGTTTTTGAATGGAGTGAGAGGAATTTCCATATTAGGATTTGCCAAATTAATAGACCTACTAACAGCATCTCTCATGAAGCAGTTTTTGAGCCCATTTGAAAGCACTTGGGTCTCAATAGGACTAAGCTGGTAACTGCTGTTGTTAAAGATATTATTTCTTTTTCCCAGTTCCTTCCTTGATCTATTCTTTTTCTTCATCTTTCCCTTTCTTTTTCCTCCTCTTTTTCCTCTGAATCTTCCATTCTTGTTCTTTTTCTTTCTATCTGCTTGAAATCCTGCCTTCCCACTGGGCTTCCTACCCCATTTCTTGTCTCCTGTAGTGGCTCGTGGCTCCTGCGGTGGTCTAAAAAAGAATTGGATTTTTTTAAAATCATAATTCCTACCACCCATCTCGTAGTTCCTATGTGCTGGGGATCTATCTCTATACTCTTTTCTGAATACCTGATCTTTAGGGTGATCTTGTGGTCTAAATGGTTCTTGACGTGACCGATCTCTCTGATAGTTACTGCTATACTGGTTCTTGTTATCACTCCTGTATTGAACCTGTTTATTATTTGTTTTGTTACTGGATCTGTCTCTGAACAACTTCTCTTCCTTAGAGTTGCTATTAATAGATTGTTTTCCAGTTATCTGTACAGTGGCTTCTGGGGTGGAAACTGGATCACTAGAATTTTCCACTCCATCATTCCCTAGTGTGATTCTGTACATTTTCCAATTCCTTTGTCTGTTCTCATCATAGTCTTTCTTTTCCCTGGAAAACTTTTTTTGTTTAACAAGTTTAATTTCCTTATCTAATTTTTCAGCCCTATGGATAACTCTCTCCTCTAGTGTTTTGTATTCTTCAAAAGGCATGTACAGTAGCCCCTTGCCTTTCTATGCAATGTGCAGTATCATTGTTTATACTGTGTTTCACCTTCCCATTCATAGCAACGAATGGATTAATAGATTAACATAGGAGAGGGTATAAATAGTAACCAGGAAGATGAGGCTCTATACCCCTGAGGAAGTGACAATCCGGTCACGAAACGCATAGGGAGGAGCCTATTCATAATGTCAGTTGTTGTGGGACTAACCAGGAGTAAGAGGTGACGTCATCAGGGGAAGCGTTGGAGATCTTGCGGCCACAAGGAGGGAGAAGGAGGGATGCTAACCCGGCACTACTGAAAGCGGTTTTCCCTAGCACGCTGCGGATGGCAATTTTGTAATCATAAGGAAAGACAAGACACATTGTAAGTATGATTCTGTCTGTTTTAAGCATTTTAATTAGTGTTTGCAGTATTGCACCATTCTCTTTATATCTTCATTTTCGGGCATCACTGTCTGTTACATGGTGTGTGGACTCACCTTCAAGCACATAGGAGGTGGCTGGAGCTCCGCGTGGGGTTCGTGGATCCAGGAAGGAAGACGTGGGCTAAAGAACAGATTCTATCCACTGTTCGCAACATCATTTTATCCTGTAAGTAGGCATTCTATCTGACTACCTGAAAAGTAATTTCAAGTCGAGACAACTGCGCAATGGTCTGTTGTCTTCTCTTTATTTAATATGGAGACACACATCAAGGAGAAGCTTTACCAGAGCTGTTACATTTGGATTAGAACATTGAGACATTCTATCTATCTGGATACTGTTGCTTGTTTCTGGGACATTGTTTCTGGACATTCACTGGTATTTACAGTACCTTTATTTTACTTAGGCGCCGGGGACTGCATTTTTTCCTCTGTCTATCCATAGACACCAGTATACTCTTGTGGCCTAGATTGATATTGTACCTTCTCTTCAAAACATCTGTTGTGTCCTGTAAATATGAGGGGAACGCGGTTACAAATTGGCGCAGGACTTGGTCGATATATCAACTTATAGGGTCGAACAGGCCACCTATGCTAGAGACTATGGACCTTCCTGGTGGTCGGGTACAATTCTTGTGACTTTTCGAATGGCATAAAATGTAGCTAACTTTGGCATTTTGGCTGTAAGATTGTAACAGAGTGCTTTCCAAAACAAGGCGTGACTGCGAGGCCGGGGTGGGGATAAATATATAATGCCACCCACAGCCGCGGGGGCGCGTCTGGAGTGTAGATTGGTCGAGGTAGCCGGGTCGGGTTTGGAGAAGTAAGGATAGTCAATGATACTTGCCGAGTTCGGGGTTTGAGACAGATATTCTTAGATGACAACCACACCATGTCTCCTGGGCTGAATTGTTGGATCCTGCAACGGTGATGATCAGCCTGAATCTGCAGAAAACAAATTCTGTTGTCTGCTGCCAGGACCCCGGCTCTGGGTGTGGCAATGGGGAGGAGAGATGGGTGGAACCCATAATTTACTTAAAAAGGCGACTCCATGGTGGATTATTGTGTGCAAATTCGGCCCAGGGAAGGTCATACCAATTATCCTGGGTGTCTGAGACGAAACAACGTATATACTGCTCCATACACTGGTTGGTTCGCTCTGTTGACCGTTGCTTTGGGGTGATAACCTAAATTTTTTTTTAGAGATATGCCCATTTCTTGGGAAAACGAATGCCAGAACTTCGAGATGAATTGTGACCCTCGATCGGAGATGATGGCTTGTGGCACCCAATAGAGATGGAAAATTTCCTTGATAAAGACATCTGCTAACTTCCATTTTCATCGGAACAAAGTGTGCTTGCTTGGAAAAGTGGAAAATGGTGGAAGTTCGGCGCAACTGCGAATGTCTGAAAAAAGGCTCCCGGATGTCTCTTCAATAAACTTTATTATGCACACACCAGGGCTACACCAGCGTCTCCCCCTCAACGCGTTTCACCCTTACACAGGCATAGCTCCCTCGTACCACTCCAGTGTCTGATACCTCCAGACCTGTGTAATTACACTGAAGCGCACGACAGACTCCCTGGCACTTGCTTGGAAAAGTGGTCCACCACTACTAAGATGGTGTTCATCCCCTTAGAAACAGGTAACTCCACTATGAAGTCCATGGACGGTCCGGGATGACGAGAGGTCGCGGAAGTCCTGGTGGTTTGCTCTGGGGAGTCTTATTACGAGCACATGTCGAGCACGCAGCAACAAATTCTTTAATGTCCTTCTGCATGCCGGGCCACCAAAAGGTCCGCTCCACAAGATTGGTGTTTCTCCTAGTACCTGTGTGTCCTGATGATTTGGAAGATGAATGTAATCTAATCCACCACTGTAACGAGTCACGGAGGAGTGACCGCTCTCAGCAGAGGTAGTGCTGGTTTGCTGAAAAGTGTTGAATTTGGAGTTCTATCCTGGGTTATATGCTTTACACTGGTGCTGTCTGTGCGGAGAGTACACACATTCTTTCCTGCAACTATGAACTATACACCACTCTGGAACTTTGAGACCCTCTGCTGTGGGGAGTTTCCTTTGATGAGACGAATACTCCATGACGGATTGATTGCACCATCTATGGGAGATACTACCACTCACAAAGAACTGAGTCCTGAGACGATCACGGGCCACTTACCAGAGGGATCTGTTCCTGTCTAAAGCTTTAAGTGCCGCTGACTGGTAACCTGTGTGTTTAACACACTCAAAGCTCATGTTCTTACTTCTTGATGTACGCAGATAACTTACCCTTATTTTATTGTCAATTATATTTTGATATACTTCACCATTTGCGTTCTTTGCGCTGTTTTTTTGTTTCCATTTGAATAGAGTTTTACCTTCCTAGTGATCTTTTTCTTGGTGGCAGGCTCCACGGAAGGCCTAGCTGGTTATTCATCAAGTTGAGGGCTTGGAATACTGAAACAGACATATCCTAAAGTATTGCCATCTATTTTATATATAAATGGAGCAGAAAAAAATTAGAATTTCTGCACACCTCACATGGAGACTGCGAGACAGTGAGGTGACGACCTGACTCGCGGATTGGACAAACGAGAAACTGGCTTCCCTGAATAATAGAAAAAACAGGATATTCAGCGCTCGTGCTGTGTGATGGTGTGGATGATCCCTTTGCAGCATGTACATAAAGCGTCTCCCCAGAAACTCTCAAATCTAGGTGAACCCCCCTTAGAAAGGGTGGAAGGCACCCTGAAATACAAGATAATAAAAATGCACAAATGCGCACCAGGGATTAGTGGAAGGTAATTTATTAAAAATACACAAAAACTGAGGGGATCCAACCCCACCTCAGAACAGCTGTGCAGCTGGACGGCTAAGTACTACCAAGGAGAACACCTGATGGTGACTAAACCCTAAGCTGCACAGTATACAAATACAGTAAAATTTATATAAAAAACATGAAAGAAAAAAACAAACATGAAAACAACCTATCAACAGATTTGTATAGAAACCGCCATAGGGTTGGGCACTGGCAAGGGGAAACGGACACTCACACTGAGACTCGCGGTGGCTGCACAAGATCCGGATCTCGGCACCGCGGAGATGGATAAAACCGCTGCTGTCTCCTGCAGGCTCCGTCTCAGCTTACCAGCATACACGCGCAGGATGACCTGTCGTGACCTCTACGCGCGCAGGACCAGCATACACGCGCAAGATGACCTGTCGTGACCTCTACGCGTTTCGTACCAAGTACTTCGTCAGGATCTCCTGATGAAGTACTTGGTACGAAACGCGTAGAGGTCACGACAGGTCATCCTGCGCGTGTATGCTGGTAAGCTGAGACGGAGCCTGCAGGAGACAGCAGCGGTTTTATCCATCTCCGCGGTGCCGAGATCCGGATCTTGTGCAGCCACCGCGAGTCTGCTGACTGTCTCAGTGTGAGTGTCCGTTTCCCCTTGCCAGTGCCCAATCCTATGGTGGTTTCTATACAAATCTGTTGATAGGTTGTTTTCATGTTTGTTTTTTTCTTTCATGTTTTTTATATAAATTTTACTGTATTTGTATACTGTGCAGCTTAGGGTTTAGTCACCATCAGGTGTTCTCCTTGGTAGTACTTAGCCGTCCAGCTGCACAGCTGTTCTGAGGTGGGGTTGGATCCCCTCAGTTTTTGTGTATTTTTAATAAATTACCTTCCACTAATCCCTGGTGCGCATTTGTGCATTTTTTATTATTTCCCTGAATAATGTTCGCATGCACCAGCTGGACTGGGATGCGACCCACCGTCCAGGATACCCTTCACAGCAGCTATTGATGAGAGATGGAATCCTAATTTTTCGATATGATATATTATCTATATGTGCATGTCCTATCTGCATCTTGTAAGTAGGATTCCAATTTTGCTAATTGTACGACCATCTACCATCAATTGTGCTATTTACATTGTTTTTAATGATTTGTTTTATTAAATGTATCTTTTTCACTTCACTTTTCTAGTCTCCATTTACCTCTGAGGCATTCATTTTCTTCTTGTAGTATATGACTCATCAGTCTGCAAATCATACAGTATTACACTGTTTTTTTTAATCTTTTTTTACATGTTGTGACCATCATCTGCCTAATCCTCTGTGGAGTGGCCAGGACTATTCATCCAGGACAATATATAGTTGTATCCATCCTACCATAGTGCGGTCCGTGCTTAAATATATAGATATACATTTCCCACTTGGCGCCATTACAGTTTTATAACTTTGCAATATCTAAGACCGACAATCAAGAGCATTAAAAAAAAATAAACTTAAGAAGCCATACTGCTCACTCAGGTGAATTTACAAAGAGATCTAAAGGCAAGACGTGTTACGTGTTACTGTTTTCTATGTTAGCAAAGGCATCGACCTAACCATATAAATGAGGGTCCCTGGCAGTGGTGACTCTCACTGGAAACCAAGACTATCACACCAAGGATCAATTCGCCACACAGAAACACAGAGTTTATCAAATTAATTTATTGGAAAAGAAATATCCACAACTATTTACAATAAAACAGCACACACACATACAACTGGGAAACTGGGGTTACACTATAAACTTAGGTGCAGAGATCTCCCTAAAGAGATTTTCGCTGTTCTTTCTTCCCTGCAAATGTCCACTGCAGTTTCTCCCAGTTGCACACAGCTTCTTACCAAGCTGCTTCTTCTTAAGAAAAATGCTTCACAACTAACAAACTCTGACTCTCACAGCTAACAAAGAGCTGATCTTATCTAGATAGCTGTATCCCTAGAGGTTTTAGCAATATGACCAAGTCCCTGATTGGTGGGGGGAAAGTGCAACAACAAACACAGTTACTTGGGAAGATCACAGCCCATTTTACAACATTCCCAACTGAAAACAACATTAACCAATGGTCTGACTGCCATACTGAAACATAGGTTCCTCCCAATATGGAGAACCCTTTTATCAATAATAATGTTCTGGATCAGGCTTTCTTATTAGCGCTCCTGACTCATCAGTGACTGTAATAGAATACACCCTCTTAGGGTTCCGTTCTGAAATGTACTCCATCCTATCCATATACACTGATCTGCCTACCTTCCAGACACGCACCAAGTAAGCTATCCTCTCCTGCATGTTGTGGAAAGCGCTCCGGCTGTGTTTTAGCACATAAGCCTTTACAGTCTCTATTAACAACTGTTCCCGGTTAGCATCAATTTCCTGCATTAATGGCTCGGGGACATACGGGTACTCGAACCCATGGGAGTTCCGATACTTCTGTACTACATATCTCTCAGCTCGGCTGATTTTAGAGAGCCTGACCCGGCTGGACCCAGTACAATGGTTATTGAACTGGAGGCACATAATTATCTAGGGTCATACCCGTAGGCTGTATAATATCCAACCTAATCTCTGCTTCTCTCTTCCTCATGGTCTTGGCAGTCTCCTCGGGGATAAACACTCCTTCAGCCCACCAATCATCTACGATGGTTCCTGTCTCTAACAAGAACCTAGTGCGGTCCATAAAGGGCACGCATCCCCTGAATCTAGTGTGCCACCACGGAATGGACCCGACGGGCTCTACTACAGCAGACCCTGTGTTGGATGTGGTGCTTGAGAATCCTGAAACATCAGACGCGACAGACATGGCATAATGACTGACCCCACTGTTGGCACTACACACATCATCTTCTATACATTTGTCATCTAGTAACATCTCATTCCCATAGAACCAGTCCTTCCAGTCTGAAGAGGGAACAAGAGTCTTAGAGCCCCGCAGGCTCCTCTTTTTAAAGTACCGTTCTCGTGCGGCTTGATAAGCTTCCCCAGGCAGTAACCCACCCTGAGACATTCGGGAAGAAAGGGTTCCCTGGTTATAAGTCCCGGTAAAAGAAGGGCAGCAAGACATCTGGAGACCAGCCGTACTGGTCGAAGGTAAAGGGGCCTTGAAATTGTCCAAGTGCCGGTCAGTGTCTCATAAGGCTACATTACCCGGACCCGACACTAATGTGATTTGAACCACGTGAGGTGTAGCGGCTGGCGTGGGCCTATGGGCCTGCAAATAGTCCAGTGACTGGGCCAGAAACGCAGGGGATGGGACTTCCGGGCCGCTTTCAGGATAGCCCGGCGTTCGTACATAGACCGAATGAACGCAGTCCATTCAACGTAAGGTACAGCGGTACTCACCGGAGCGGGGATCGAAGGCTTTTCATCTGCCCCAGCGGTCACTAGCAGTTCAGCATCACTTCTGGCAAGTCGATCAGGATCCTGGAGCATATCCAACTCCTGCACCGGAAAGACGTCGTCATCCTGTCGCTGTGAAGAGGTGGGATCTTTATCTTTGTCTGCTTCCGCCACATGGTCGTTGGCACCGGAAGGTTCCTCCATTGGTACCGGAGAATCGCTGAATAGGCCTCTGGACACTTCCACAAAAGGTAGCCTCATCCGCCGCTCAGGTCTCATGGTCACGATCATTGGTAACAAGCTTCGCTGTCGTGCAGAGTCGTTGGCACCATTCGATCCGTCTACAGTCTCGGTCGGCATAATCGACAGCGGCCAAAACACCACCGAAGATCGACGGCTACTGGCACATGAGGAAGAGGGCAGGGACACATCCACAGCGGAAAGGCAACGGATCATTTCTGAGTCCACAGCGGCAATAGGCAAGGCCTCTCTGGGAACAACGGTGCCTCCTCACCCCAGACAGTCACCTTAACCGACATCTAGTGAGCTGGTTCCGGTTAACCGACTGTCTCTGGTTCCTCTGTGGGGACCGGGTCTGGTACCGTCTCAGCATGCTGGGTAGTAACGGGATACTCGAATCCCCTTGGGCCTCATTTCAAACGCACAGACCCTCCAAAGCCTCCATACTTGAGGTAGATCGTTGCTTGGTAGCAGCAGGGTTGACCACCCAAATATTGGGGTTGGTTGCATCCTTCTATGCGAATCCTGTAGGCCGCAGCAGCGTGGGCTTCAGGAACCGTGCTGCGCAGCGAGCACATTGGGCTCCCCAGACTAGTTCGCCACCTGTGAAGTTGCATCTGGGACAGAGACATCGCAGGTACCTCTTCCCGTCCACCTTCACCACCAGGAGCCCTCCTGGTAACCGGTATTGGGTAAACTCCACAGTAGTCATTCGTTTCTGAAGACACGGGCACAAGAGCAAAGGGTATCTCACTCCTTTCACTCGCAAGGGTCCAAAGAATTGAAGGTGCGGTCCGCTGCATCTGGTACTTCCCTTATTCTCCAAAGTCTTTAGACATTGGCTGTCAGCATGTCCCCTCCCTCTGGTGGAGATTAGAAGAGGGGCACCCGGTGACGTTGACGGAGCGTGACTCTGGCTCTTGGCTGAGCCAGTCACATCTCTTGGGTAGGGCCTGACTTTCGCGCCAGACCCTTGCAGAAGTTTGCAACAATGCTTGCAGACTTTTTGCAAACCTCCCATGCAGTTTCCATTCTCGGCGGGAACCGCCATTTTAGGTGTGACTCACGTGTTGCATTCCCGGACAAGGGAACCTTCATTTTGAGCACAGTCCATTCTCTGACAGTATAGAAAGCGCAATTCCGACAGGAAAACATTTCAAGTGGATCTGTAGAGCACATGGTTGCGATCTACCAAGAGTAGGATGTACCCCAGGCTAGCAAAGCTCCATCTCGATACGCTGCACACGATCACAGTCCATTACAAGCACTCTGTGGTTCCATGATCTGGCTACTGGCTAGTACTACTCTGGATTCTTCCCTATTAGTACCCTTACGTCGCCCGATGGCTGCCGGTATCGCGGACCCTCTTCAGGGCGACTTAGAACAGCAATAGCCTTCTTGTCTCCAGACCATTCACCCGATAGGGCAGTCTAGGTCATTCTTTGTGAGGAATACTATCCCCCTGACTACACCTAGTCTCCCTCCTTCATTAGCATTTGTGCTGGAAGCATACCTTGTTACTTCCAGCTTTGTTTTGCTGAAAGTCTGTCCTGTTACTCTACATTTGGAGGCGCTGCTGAGATCTGTGTTTCCCCCACCCGCTGGGAGATTTGGCCATTACTTGTCGTGTGGTGCATGATACCTGCTGGTAACAGGAGGGCTGAGTCGTCCGCCGATGGTAATGGGGACACAGGACTTGGCTTCTGGTGTTCATACACCACATATCTCTTTAGCAGTGCAGCGCCTCCATCTGCCGTAGGCTCCAGGAGCTGAAGGTGATCTCCCATGATAGAACTTATTACCTCTCCCCCCAGTAAGGTCACACACCAGGCAAGAGGTATATGCAAACAGGAACGGGTTTATTACTCTTCTGTACAGTTACAGGAACAAGGCAGGTTCTGCCCGATGCGGTACTCACAGCTATTCACTGGATGATGGTCCCTGGACTGTAAAAACAGGCCAAGGGTACACGCAGCCGTCCTAGCTCTTCCCCACCTCTCTAGCAGAGGCAGTGGTATGCTCCACACTTACTCTCCCCCAGAGGGATATGGACTGGAGAAGGCCCAATCTTAGCCTTTCTACTATGCGACCTGCCTTCCTCAGTGGGGAAGGTACAACCTCCAAATTTGGGGCGGTCCTGCCTTTAAGTACTGCCAGGAGGGCACCAGGTCTGGCTCATGATTGGTCATGCCCAGGCCTGATGTCACTGCCTCCCGCTGTCAATCAAATGCAGCTCCTTGGAGGGGGAAAACCCCATATCAACTACTGGCAACCTGATTGTACCAGGGCAGAATAGTAGTCATCAGGTGACCTGGCTACACAAACATATGTAATGGTTGCCTAAATCTAGCCCCAGGTGCATCAGTTAGCGATTTGAGTAGTGTCCGAAAGAGGAATTACATGACGCACTTTTTACGCGTGTCAAAATGTGCCTCTTTGTGCTTGTTTTTGTCATGCCAAAGAAAACACGTGGTTCTTAAATGGTAGAAACCTCTGAGCCAGGTGAAAGAGACATAAAGAATAAGCTTCTGATCATCCTAGGTCAAATAAAATGTATTGTAATGAAAATTTGCTGACTTCTATCACTGAAACTCAATTTAAGGGGTCTATAATAATAATAGCATGTTCTTGTATAGCGCTGCTAATTGTACGCAGCGCTTTACAGAGACATTTTGCAGGCACAGGTCCCTGCCCCGTAGAGCTTACAATCTATGTTTTTTTTTCTGTCTGTTCTACTGTACATCAATAGATTGGGCCGTTTCCTAATTTCATTCCCCATTGACTTTAACAGGGAATTTAGTCCTAAAACAGTCTCATTGGCGACTATATAATATATAATAAGCCCTTAAATCTTTCAAACTGATGCTAAAAATAAGTGAGATTGACTGCAGAGGGGCATATATATCAAGGCAAGGTGATTCAAATATAAGGCACAAAACGCACCACATATGTATCAAAGTAAAAAATACCGCTCAAATCAACTGTATTTATTTTTTTGATACAGTTAGTGTGGTGTAATGTTTTGCTACACGGTGTGCAGGTCAGCATGTGTAAACTGAACACAAGCATCCCAGTAGCACTCACAATAATAAACAGTTGGAGCATTGACTGGTGGCGCTACGTGAACACGTGCCCGTGGCGCGCCAATAGTTTCCCGCCCATCTCCTTGGCTCGCGCTTCCCCGGTTGCCGAGACAACAGTGTTTCGTCTGTCTCGCGCGCAGGTTTTCCTGACAAAGTCTCCTAATCCAACATGGCGGCAGAGGCCGGAGGGGCGCGCGCACAGTAACAAACCGCCGCTTGGAAACCGAGAAGGAGGAGGAGGCCTGAGACTCAGTCACCGAGCTGCAGCTTCCAGAGACCCCGAGCTGCAGCTTCCAGAGACCCCGAGCTGCAGCTTCCAGGGAGCAAGAGACTCCGGTAACATCCACTGGAAAACCCTCCTGAATTACTGAATGCGTGTGCGGTTGTCGGATTTTATTTTTGTGCGATTTAATTGTGGAAGTGAGTGTGCTTTTGCAGATGGTTGGGGTGTGTGTGCACACACTTGTGCAGATTGTGTGTGTGCATGCGCACGCTTGTGCAGATTGTGTGTGTGTGTGTGTGTGCGTGCGTGCGTGCGCACGCTTGCGCTTGTGCAAATTGTGTGTGCGCAGATTGTGTGCGTGCGTGCACGCTTGTGCGGATTGCGCATGTGCAGATTGTGTGGGTGTGCGCGCACGCTTGTGCAGATTGTGTGCGTCTGCCCGGTGTGCGCGCACGCTTGTGCAGATTGTGTGCGTCTGCCCGGTGTGCGCGCACGCTTGTGCAGATTGTGTGCATGTGCCCGTGGTGTGGGCGTAAATGAATGCTCTGTATAAAACGGCAGATTAATCAGCGGTGTAATCTACACTAAGTAGTGCACCTAAATAGCCATGAGGCAATTTGTCGATTAGCACCACTTAGTAAATATGGGCCTTAATGTGTACAAACACTGAGAAAAATAATGAAAAAACATATATTCTTGTCTTATCTAGTTTGGTTATTTAAACATATCCATGTTCAATTTTGATGCAACTTGGACTGCATCTTTGACCCTTGGAGGAACCCATGCGGCACTAACCATTACGTAACCGCCCCGTCACTGAAGAGGGAGTAAAACCACTAACATTATTGCAGATTGCGCCAGCGCAAGGCGTGATCTCCCCTAAGAGAGCAAGCATTTTTATCTTTGTTGTCCCTGCCCCACTTAGAAAATTGCCCTTTGTTTTGCCTTTGTTATTCTCATTACATAATCATAATGCATTGTAAAATTCTAAAGTTATTTTCTTTTTTGGTAAAATAACTTTTTAGGGGCGCCAATAGTAAGCCGCAAGGAATGATGATGTCACAGCTTCCTATTGGCCCATGGGACATTTAAAAGTCGCTATTTTGATAGCCCAGCCAGAGCTGCTACTGGCACCCCCTTTTGAGTTGTGCATCTCAGGAAGACCCCCTGCTTCAAATCTAATTTTAAAGTGTCACGGTGTCCTGCTGCTGTAAAGCTCTAAACAGTTTTCATTATACATTCAATATATTAAGAGGGTATTTCACAATACTCCAAAGCGATCAACCGAAAACCCTCATTCATGTCAATGGGGGTTTCAGCTGCCTTCTTCGGCGCATATTGAGTTGGTCCCTAAATCCCATATAATCTGCTTTTGTGGTTTTCCCGGCTTTAACTTTTGCAACTACAGCTGAACCCCGTTATAATGCGGTGCTCGGGGTCCACATAATGCGACCACGTTATAACCAGGATCGCGAAATTGCCACCGCTCGAGGACTTACCCGGCATCTGCAGCGCTCTCCTCAGCTCTCTCCCCTCTCCCTGCTTCATCAGCTGTGTGCCTATTTAAATCCTCTGTCTCGCTTGGCAACAATGATCTAAAGCAGGGGAGCGCAAATTTTTCTGCTGCGCCCCTTGTTTCCCTTGCCACGATGCTCACGCTCACCCATCCTACCTTAGACGTGTCAAATGACGCCGTGGGGGTCACGTGACCCGCGGCGTCATTTGATGCGTGTGATGTCACATGACCCTGCAGCGTCGTTTGACATGGCGACGCATCACAGCACCTGAACCTCGGTAAGTATAGCGTTGCAGAGGCCTCACGTGATCCCCCGGCATTTAATTTAAATGCCTTGGGGAAGAGCGCGGGGCCTCTGCGTGCCCCTCCCCCAGAAAAAAATCTCCCACGACCCCCAGTTTGCGCACCGCTGAACTAAAGAGCCAGGAGAAATATGTACCTTATTACCTTATTCATTATGCACGTTCTCAAAATATTTCCATGGTCATCCTTTCCTTAGATGCAGAGAGATCTTTTTGACAGATTAAATTGGAAATGTATGTTAAAAACTTTAAGGGCCTTTGGATTCAATTATAGTTTTTTTGTGGGGCGATATCTGCCTTGTATAGTACTCCTATAGCAAGGATTAATGCAGCAGGCTTCCTCTCAGAGCCTTTCTCCTTATCAAATGTTACTCGCAAGGGATGCCCTCTTTCCCCCTTGATATTTGTATTTGCTGTCGAACCTCAAGCTATAGAAATGAGGGAAAATCAAGATATCTCTGGAATTAAATTGAGACAAACTGAGTACAGTATAAGTTAAGTTTACTTGCAGATGATGTCCTTCTAACGTTAACAAATCCGTTGATTTCTTTACCAATTTACAAAAATGTTTACCTTTAGTACAATTTAAGGTTTTAAAATTAATTCTACTAATCAGAAGCTCTTGCTGTAGAAAAACATCACAACACGGAGACGATCCTTAAATCCTCTGTTTCCTATCATACTTGATCATACATATACCGAAAGATCCCACTGACCTATAGACAGAAAATGACCCAATTTGTTTAAGACACTTATAAAGGATTTAATTTCATGGCATAAATTGGAGATTTTCTGGCTGGGTAGAATTGCAACAATGAAGATGAACATACTTCCCCCGATTTACTATATCTTTTACAGGCCCTTACAGTTTCTATTCCCCAGAGAGAGTTGAATACTTTCCAATCAAAAATAAATTCATACGGTTCAGAAAGAAATCAAGAATCTCTATTTTACAGTCACTGATTGTAAAAGGTGGTTTGGCACAATTTTCAACTATTGATTGGCACGCCAAAACAAATCCCAAACTGGAAATTGAATGCACGTTATCCCCAACCCCATTGGATCATGTACTTTGGATTCCCAAATGAAAAGATCCCAGAGAAATGTATGACATTCCATCAATTTCTTGCTCTCCCCCTGGGATAAATGGGCCAAAAAAGCTGGTCTAACCCAAAGCCAAATCTCCAATGCTCCCACTATTCTTCAATCCTACATTTTCAGATAGATGTGAATACAGAAATGTATCTTCTTGGCAAGAGGTGGGAATTAAAAGATTATTACAATTTTTTGATTCTGGGACATTAAAATCTTTTGCTGAATTACGAACAAAATCTAAACTTCCCAAATCTTCTTTTTTTTTTCTTTTCTTTTTTTTTTCTCCTCCCTTTTCTAACAATTAAGACATGTCATACGCTCTCTGAATTTAGCTAGGAATAGATTGGGAGCACTTTCCTGTTTTGAAAAAATTGTGCATGGATTCTTCCTTTTATGAAAGGACGTCTTTCCAATATATATAATCTCTTACAAGACTTGTATCTAAATAATACATTATCATATATGTTTAATTGGAAAAAATAGCTAGGTGTGACCACTAGAAGAATGGTAAGCCATTTCAACAAAGATCCTCCAAAGTTCGATTTGTATTAATATAAAAGGTAAACAATGTAAAATCCTACTTCGTTGGTATCTAGTTCCAGATAGATTAGATAAAATACATCCACAATATTCCAATAGATGTTGGAGAGAATCTGGTGCCGTTGGTACGATGTCTAGTGGTCTTGTCCCAAACTTGATCCCAGATCTTTGATTTGATTGAAGAATTAACCCATCAAACAATTTCAAGAGATCCATTTACAACACTATTTTATTTTAAAAAAAAAATCCCAAAATATACCTAAACATTTCCAAATATTGACTTCACACATTATCAGCCACCAGATGCACTATAGCTAACTTCTGGAAAAAATGAAGAACCTCCACCAACCACTTTACAAAAATTAAAATAAGTTCATCTTATGGCGCGTCTCACAATTCTGTTACATGGATCTTTTGATCAATTCTGTGAGATTTGGTTCACCCGGGAATCTTCACAATGTCTGAATTTGACAATACAAATATGTACATTTATTTTATCCAAATTGTAAATTTGTGATCAAATAGAAATGTATATGAATTGTACTATGTCCCTTTCCTCATCGCTATTATTTTTTTATATCCCTCCCCATTATCCTTTATAACTTATGAACATTTTCAAAATAAACAGTTAATTTAAAAAAATGTAAGTGCCAATAGATCAAAGCAGCATCACTTCCAAAGATGCAGTGATTCTGGCTCAATCATTGACTCCTAGAAAATAACCCCCCTCCGCCCAAAATGTATACATTAAAATTACTAAATATTACTAAATCCATAAGCAAGGTAAACTAATAAAGTTTTTAGGTTTGTTCTATGGATGAAAACACAGACTTGGAAACAAGATTCCACTTCTTAGGCCGCGTTGTATAGTGGCAATTTAGACAAAAGATAAAGATGAGGGGGTGTTTTAGGGTTGCGTTGTCGTCATTTAGCCGGGGTGAGTAAAGTATCACCTTTATTTGTTCTTGTTGGACACAACCTCTGATGTAATGGCTGTGACGTTTTTTATTAATTGGCTACAAAACCTCTAACCAGCAGTATATTTCCGTATTGTATTGTATGTCTTTATTTATATAGCAGAATCGGTGGATTTATTTATATAGCGCCATTAATGTACATAGCGCTTCACAGCAGTAATACATGTGGTAATCAAATAAATAACAGATAATATAAATAACAGATCATGGGAATAAGTGCTTTAGACATTAAGGAAGAGGAGTCCCTGCTCCGAGGAGCTTACAGTCTAATTGGTAGGTAGGGAGAACGTACAGAGACAGTAGGAGGGAGTTCTGGTAAGTGCGTCTGCAGGGGGCCAAGCTTTATGTATCATGTGTCCATGATTATCAAGTGCTATTCATATGCTTCTTTAAGCAAGTGTGTCTTAAGGTGGGTCTTAAGGTGGGTCTTAAAGGTGGATAGAGAGGGTGCTAGTCGGGTACTTAGGGGAAGGGCATTCCAGAGGTGTGGGGCAGTCAGTGAAAAAGGTTTAAGGCGGGGGAGGGCTTTAGATACAAAGGGGGTAGAAAGAAGACATCCTTGAGAAGAACGCAAGAGTCTGGATGGTGCATAACGAGAAATTAGGGCTGAGATGTAAGGAGGGGCAGAAGAGTGTAAAGCTTTAAAAGTGAGGAGAAGAATGGAGTGTGAGATGCGGGATTTGATCGGAAGCCAGGAGAGGGATTTCATGAGGGGAGATGCTGAGACAGATCTCGGAAAGAGTAGAGTGATTCTGGCAGCAGCGTTTAGGATAGATTGTAGGGGAGACAGGTGAGAGGCAGGAAGGCCGGACAGCAGGAAGTTACAGTAATCAAGACGGGAGAGAATGAGGGCCTGAGTCAGAGTTTTAGCAGTCGAGCAACAGAGGAAAGGGCGTATCTTATTTATATTGCGGAGGAAAAAGCAACAGGTTTTAGAAATGTTTTGAATGTGAGGGGCGAATGTGAGAGAGGAGTCGAGTGTGACCCCTAGGCAGCGTGCTTGGGCTACTGGGTGAATGATGGTAGTTCCAACAGTAATGTGGAAGGAGGTATTGGGGCCAAGTTTGGGAGGAAGTATGAGGAGCTCTGTTTTAGCCATGTTGAGTTTAAGGCGGTGGAGGGCCATCCAGGAAGATATAGCAGTGAGATATTCAGAAACTTTGGTTTGTACAGCAGGTGTAAGGTCGGGTGTTGAGAAATATATTTGTGTGTCGTCAGCATAGAGGTGATAATTAAACCCAAAAAGATGTTATTAGGTCACCTAGAGAGAGTATACAGAGAGAGAAGAGGTCCCAGGACAGAGCCCTGGGGTACCCCCACAGAAAGATCAATAGAGGATGTGTTAGCAGAAGAGACACTGAAAGTACGATGGGAGAGGTAGGATGAGATCCAGGATAGAGCTTTGTTCCGAATGCCAAGAGTATGGAGAATGTGAAGGAGAAGAGGGTGGTCCACGGTGTCAAATGCTGCAGAGAGGTCGAGTAATATGAGCAGAGTGTAATGACCTCTGTCTTTGGCAGCATGGAGGTCGTCAGTTATTTTAGTGAGGGCTGTTTCCGTGGAGTGAGCAGTGTGGAAGCCAGATTGTAGAGGGTCTAGGACAGAATAGGTGTTGAGAAAATGGAGCAAGCGAGAGAATACAAGACGTTCAAGGAGTTTAGAGGCAAAAGGCAGGAGGGAGACAGGTCGATAGTTAGAAAGACAGGTAGGGTCAAGCTTGCTGTTTTTGAGTAATGGTATGACTGTTGCATGTTGGAAGGAGGATGGAAAGGTTCCAGAGCAGAGGGAGGAGTTAAAAATGTGTGTGAGCGAAGGGATTATAGTAGGAGCAAGAGGTTTTAGGAGATGGGAGGGAATGGGGTCAAGAGGGCACGTGGTAGAGGGAGAAGAGGCAATCAACAGCGACACATCCTCCTGTGAGACAGTGGAAAAAGAGTCAAGGAAGGCAGGAGGAGAGTTAGGGAGAGGTGTAGGATGGGAGGAAGAAACAGAGGGGATGTTCTGACGTATGGATTCCACCTTTTCCTTAAAATAGTCAGCAAAGTCCTGAGCGGAGATGGAGGAAGGACAGGCAGCTGAGGGTGGTTTGAGTAGAGTATCAAAGACAGAGAATAGTCGGCGTGGGTTAGACTTGTGCATGTTGATTAGTGCAGAAAAGTAGGCTTGTTTAGCTTGCTAGAGGGCAGAGTTGAAACAGGATAGCATGAATTTGTAGTGAAGGAAGTCTGCGAGAGTATGAGATTTCCTCCAGAGGCGTTCAGAGGAACGAGTGGAGGAACGCAGCATGCGCGTGTGGGAATTTAACCAGGGTCTAGGGTTAAAAGGGAGAGTGCAGCAGAGAGAAAGCGGGGCATGTAGATCAAGAGAGGAGGACAAGACAGAGTTGTAGTTCCTGACCAGGTTGTCAGGGTCTGTAGCAGAGCTTAGAGAGGAGAGGGAGGAGTGTAAAGTGGACTCAAAGTCAGGTAAGTGAATAGAGCGCAGGTTTCTGCAGAAAAAGGGGGTAGATGGAGGTGGAGAAGGGGAGAAGCGAGATAGAGAGAATGAGATGAGGTGATGGTCAGAGAGAGGAAAAGGGGAAATGGAGAAATCAGTATTTCAGTTTAATTTATGAAGCACATTTTGAATTAAACATTTGGTGAACAAATCGCTGTTTATTGACTTGATGCTTTCATTTTATTGCAACGCCAGCATGTGCTGTGGCTTTGGTGATTGAAGCTTCAAAACCCAACTACAGCTTTAGATAAGTTGCTTAGGCAGTGGACTGCTTTGGGCCTATATACCATGGCAGCTTATTTGGGTTATCCTTCTGGCACATGAATTCTGTCTGTAAAACAGAACCTTCTAAAAGCATTTTATTGGTAAATCATTTTCACAGATTCTGAATATTTTGCTAAATGCTGGAAACCAAAATACTCGAATAAAAATAGTAATATACTGGAAATAATAGAATGAAGGGGTTGATGTCTTGAGGCCACTCTCACCTGGTAACGTGTTGCACCCATGTCTGAATAAAGTAATACTTTTTGCATGTCAACTGTAGAACGGGCCCATTCTGTTTATTTGAGAATTCAACTGGATTCAGTGTACGGTATGTAAACGCTACTAAAGTTGCTATACATAAAGTTGCTATACATAATACATATAGCACCCTATCTTTCTTCACATTTATGTTTGGAACTTGTTACACAACATAAACCTATTTTTATTAGGAATTTCTAATATTTATTTCTGTCCCTTCCCCTCCTAAAAAAATTCAACCAGATATTTCTGGAGTGTTACAGCAAAAACATGTTTTGAAAAAAATATGACATAAGTAATTTGTCGTTTAGGCACACCATGAAACTTTACAGATGGGACACATTTTTGTGTCCGAGCTTGCATTGTGGTTATATAGTTGTACAACATTGATTAAAATTAAAAACTCTTTCACTGTGGTGTACTTAGGCATAGCTTAGGACTGTACAACTTCCTGGCAGGAATACAAAAGTAGGAGTTGGGATACAGAAGGTAAAACCTGACCCAGTGCTTTTTTTCAGAGAGAAAGGGGTTGGTGACTAGTAACGTGTAATCGATAGCAACTGATGATTTTGAATACTAGAAAGTGTTGTCGATATTCTGTCAGTGCTCTTGTTTCTGACAATTTATACAAGGGTTATTGTGATTTATGGGTTCCCTTTGGCCCCTCGAGAAGTGCCTGGGATATTTGGGATCCTTAGCAGTGCATGATCCTTTCTGTGATTTACTATTCACCCTAACTGTAGCCAGTTATTAATTAGCAGGTGCTTGAGGCCCTCTTCCTCATCGTAGTCGGCAATGCGGGGTTAATCGCCCACTCAATCTTGGGCTAATTAATAATGAACTATCTAAGGGTCTCCTCCGTTTAGATCTGCAGCCTTCAAGTAGATGCCCTCGTTGTCAGAGCAATGCGCCTACTTGGCGCCAGTAGCAAAATGGTTAATGTGCCCCCAGTCTCTGTGCATTGGTTGCAGGTGCCCGTTGACTTTTGCCGCCTCAGTGCGGCGGGTGTTTGTTTGCATTGAGCGCGGCCTCTCGGCGGGTAATTATGCGGGATCCCTCATTTCCTTCCCAATCACCCAGCCCCCGGACAGACACAGGAGGAGGCTGGGCTACCTCTTCCTCACAGCAGCACGCACGGGATCGCACGGGGTGCACCGGAGGAGCAGGAGGTTCGTCCCCCCCCGGGCCGCTTCTCTTATTTAAAGGTAGCTTGCAATGCAGGAGACTGGATGTGAATAGAAGCGCTAGTAACAATGTGCAATGCATCACAAGCGCCTTTCATAGCAAATGAGAGCACGCCGGCTCACGGGGCGGGCTGCTGATTGCTTTATTATTAGAGTGCATTGCTTGAATAGTTAAGATGACACTTTCTGTAACACATTACGGACGCTGAAGAAGTGACCGATGTCAGTATTCATGTATTACCTGCGTGGTAAGCTTCCTATGCAAGTGGGTGGGGGGTTTCGTATTGGAGATGCAGTTAGTGTTGGGGGGGGGGGGAGAGAAGGTTTTCTGTGATTGTCTCCCTGTGTGTGGGAGGGGGCAGCGTGCATCTCCGTGCCTATGTACTGCTGCTGGCCTAGTCATCTATTGCTGCTTCCTGCAGTCGGCGCCGAGTTTATCCCTGTCTGAGACGGAGAAGGTGGGAAAGTGAAGGTAACCACGCACAACTAGATCATTACTTTGTGAGATCCGCCGGCACAGATGACCCTTTCATTACATGTTGTTTGCCTTGTCTTCAGTGCAAACGGTGAGCCTGTTTTGTTAGACTGTTTCATTGCTTTTGTCCTGATTGCTGGCACTGTTGCTGTGGATACTGTAAACAGGGCTGTAACCAGACATGCACATCAACACTGTGCGGAGAGGGACAATATTAGCAAGTCGTATTTATTTTTACTGAAGTTTGACTAAAGAGTTTATTGTTGGATACTATATTTTCGGTGCCAAATTAAAGGGGATAAAGGTTAGTGGATATTTTTTCCCCCCTTTCCTTTGTTCTTTTTCTTTCCCTTTGTTCTTTTCTGTAACTGCAAAATAGGTGTGTTGGATTATGTGATCTAGGGTAACAAGTGCATCAACATGTTTGATCTACAATCTTATGACTGGACTAGAGACCACACTGACACTTAGTCTGGGTGCAAGCAAAAGGCAGCACAATGAAACTTGAACATTTACATCATGTTTTATTTTTACTACCAAGAACTAGCTAGTAAGTGCTGAAGTACAAAACATTAAAATGTATGTAATGTGTACTGAAAGATATTGAAAAAACAGCTGGAGTAATCGTACACATGTAACATTTTTTTCCCCTCTACATTAAGCAGTTAATGTAGTTGTATACTAACTTATTTTTAATGTATTGGCCTCATTAGTTTGAGTACATTCATGCTTCAAACTGCCATACTGGTGCTTTTTCTGATTCTCTTTACTCGTTAGGGCAAAACTCGTTAGTTATCTGCTTGTTGTACCGTACGTGTTAAAATAGTTCATTTTGGTATTTGTTGATATTTTAATGACTCGGGTGCTGCCATTTTTTCTGGATCGCGATCACATTATTGCTTAAGGCAGGGGTGAGCAAACTTTTTAGTCTGCGCCCCCCTGCCTGCTCCTCTCTTACCTTTTTTGTATGGTCGTGTCGCCAGAAGACAATGTAAGTGAGGCATACAGCGACCTCGCGCGCTCCCCCGGCATTTAATTTAAATGCTTTGGGGAGGAGCGTGGGGCATCTGTAAGCGCCACGCTCTCCCTCCCCCCCCCCCCCCCCCCACAGAAAATTTCACACCCCCAATTTGCACACCCCTGGCTTAGGGCACGGGTGCTCAACTCCAGTCCTGAAGACCTCCCCATAGGTCAGGTTTTCAGGACATCCCTGCTTCAGCACAGGTGATGCAGTCTTTGACTGGGCAACCTGTGCTGAAGCAGGGATATCCTGGAGGACTGGAGTTGAGCACCACTGGCTTAGGGTAGCAATTGTATGGTTGCAACTGGCCCTCCGTTCCAATTGTGTTTAGTCATTATCGCAATCTCCTAGCAAAAATAACTTGGCGTACCAGGGCGATTAGGGCCCCATGCGTGTCAGCCATCATGACATGCAGGGGAACGTAAAAAGGCCCAAGACATGAATATGTAAATGTTGTATTTGTAGCACTGTTTGCTAGACTCGGATGTGAGAGTCTCTAAATTAATTGTCCTCCAGCGCTGATGAACAGTGTTTAGTTATACTGTAGCGTACATTACTACTTGAAATTCTGCTACCTTTTCTTCCTCTTACATAAAATTGTTCCTTGGGTATTTCAACATTTGAAATATGTGGAAACTGAAGTCCACCGGCCTGCATACTTCCTTACCTGTAATGACGACGTCCACCTGGTAAAATGGTCTTGTAAAGATTCTGATTTGTGATTTATTGATACTCAACGTGTGTTGGGATTAGAGAGAGACAACTGCATTTTCAAGCTTTATGGGTAGTAATAAAAAATACTAAAGGAGATATTCATCACTGTACATCTTTATATGCAAGTTTTCATATCTTCTTCCCTTGTGTCATGGATTGATACTTGGACCCATGTTATTGCGTTCTAATCTAGAGCAGGGTGTGCGCAAATTTACTTTAATGTACCCCCTGTCTCCCCTCCGGCTCGTGCCTGCACGGCTCCAGTGTCAACTGACGTTGCGGGGTCATGTGACCCTCGGCGTCATTTGTCTGTTGCCATGGAGACGTGATGATGGAACCAAGGGAAGTAAAAAGTTAGGCCTATCGCGATCCCCGGCATTTATTTTAAATGCCTTCGGGAAGCGCGGGGCCTTAAACAGCCACGCCCCCCCACTTTGCGCACCCTGATCTAGAGCATGCTGTTGCAGTTCTCTCGCATTCATTTGGTTAAACAATTCTCACCTAAGGTCTTAAAGACCACACGTATTTGTTATCTATATGATTGTCAGGTGCATTACTGCTGTGGAGCGCTATGTACATTAATGGCACTATATAAATAAAGACATACAGTACATACATGTGTGGTGTTTACATGATGCATGCTTTCTTGTTTTAGATTGTTAGTGAGATGATGCTATGGATACAGTTCCACGTGGACTTGAGTACAGTATAAGTCTGACGCCATGTCCTGAAATGTCAAGTGTCTCTTCTCTTTCTGATTTAATTCTTGTTCCAAATAGTTGTGCGTTTCTACAGAAAATGGAGACTTGGAAATAGACCATGATTATATGGCATGAGTGCTGGTTTGCTGAACCCGTGATATTATTATTATTATTATTTTTAACTACATTGGTGTTAAATTGTTTATTGTAATAGCATACTTCTAAACCAAAAAAAAAGTGCAGTTCTAATGGTAAAGTGCCAGATGTTGTATTAAGCAATCTCTGATATTTAGTAAATTTAGACCAGAAAGCATATCTGTTGTAATTTTTTAGCAGCTATATAAAAACATACAAAAGCACTGATTTTTTTTTGATCATAACTAAGGTTTTACACCAAACTCTGGAACTGGTGATGCATTCTTTCAAAAAACAAAGAAGCCCAAGCTACATCCAATATAACAAAAATATACAGTTCAGTACCTATATATCTCTTGAAAAAAGGGTCACCCTTTGGCCAAAGCATTTTAAGCCTGCAAGCCACAAGGCATGACCAAATATTGCAGGTCCTAACACTAACTGATTAAAATTCTTGTACACATGTACACCTATATTAAGGTTATGGTGAGTGAAAAGGTGACTAAAAACCTTCCACTGTATCTTCTCTTGTGTGTGTTTGTGTGTGTTTGTGTGTGTCTGTGATTGTCAGTGTGTGCCCCCTGTGATTGGACGGCCACAGCTCATTGACCTGCGGGGTGGGCTGATGTCCTGGCCACGCCTACGCAGGGCGTGACACACCACCCTTAGCGCACCGCCGCCACCCCCAGTGAGCCGGGAACTAGCCACCCCGGCCGCAACCCCCAGTGAGCCTGAAGGCAGGCCGCCCCCGCACCGCCGCCGGGAACCAGCCCGTCCCTGCAGCGCACCGCCGCCACCACTCCCGTGACTGTGAAACGCCCACAGCACACCGCCGTGCACAGCTGCCGCCCGCGTACCCCCACTGCCTGTCAACGGGGGGGAGGGGGGTGGCAGCTGTGAACGGGGGAAATGGAGGTCTGAACCGGGGGCCGCATTACTGTGAAGGGGGGGAAACACCGGACACGAGAGAGGGGGGGGACAGAGGGCAAGTGGGAGACAGAGGGGAATGGGGAGAGACACAGAGAGGTTGGAGCAGAGAAAGACAGGGGGAGCAGAGAGAGGGGGAGCGGCCCCCCACTAACCGGCAGAACGGGGGGGGGCGCTGTGCACGGGGGAAAGGGGGCGCATTAATGTAAAGGGGGGGAAACGCCAGAGATAAGAGAGTGGGGGACAGAGGGGAATGGGGACAGAGACACAGAGAGGGGGGAGCGGAGAAAGAGACGGGGGAGCAGGAAAATTAAATCCCGGGCAACGCCAGGTAGATCAGCTAGTAGCATATAAAAATATTACTTGCGAGCACAAACACATGTCTTAGACATGTCTGCAACCCTGCTTTTCGCCATTATCACCTAACATACAGTGCTTCCACTGCCGCAAGAGATTCTGGGAAATGACATGCAAATGAGCACACAGTGCCACCTTTTGTTTCAAGTCCACATTACATGGAAAACTTTTAAGCCAGTGCATGCTGCTTTAAACACAGTTTTTAAACCCAGGCTATGTTTAATTAATTAATATTACTATACTATACTGTTTTTTTATATATATATATATATATATCACAAACACGTTTCAAATTTTTAGCTGTGCCTAAAACTTGTGCTTCAGCATTTTCTTTTGCTTTCCTTTGTTCACAGTATCCTGTACTTGTGTTCTTGACAATATCTTCACAAACCACGGCTTTATGCCACACAAAAACTCACCTACATTTTCCCCCCCCCTTTTTATAGGCTTTATTTTGTTTTTCAGCAACTGCATACGTCATGGCTACAGGAGGTGGTCCACCTAACGAGGGCACCAGTGATCAGGATCTGCCTAATTGGGGCAATGAGTCTCCTGATGACAGGCTGAATAATCTGGTACCGTTTTCTTCTTTAATTTCTTAAACATTGGCATCTTGCTTTAACCCTTTGCGGTCCAATTACATTTTCATTGTGCGCCAGTAGGTCTAATTAAATTTTCGGGGGAAAAAACCACGAACAGCTAATTTTTTTTTTTTTTTGCACACGCTCGCTACTCGCAGCACACACGCTCACTACTCGCAGCGCACTCACTGCACACACGCTCACTACTCGCAGCGCACGCACTGCACACACGCTCACTACTCGCAGCGCACGCACTGCACACACGCTCACTACTCGCAGTGCACGCACTGCACACTCACTCCTCACTGCACACTCACTCCTCACTGCACACTCACTCCTCACTGCACACTCACTCCTCACTGCACACTCACTCCTCACTGCACACTCACTCCTCACTGCACACGCACTCCTCACTGCACACGCACTCCTCACTGCACACGCACTCCTCACTGCACACTCACTCCTCACTGCACACTCACTCCTCACTGCACACTCACTCCTCACTGCACACTCACTCCTCACTGCACACTCACTCCTCACTGCACACTCACTCCTCACTGCACACTCACTCCTCACTGCACACTCACTCCTCACACTGCACACTCACTGCACACACTGCACACTGCACACACTCACTGCACACGCTCACTGCACACTGCACACGCTCACTGCACACGCTCACTGCACACGCTCACTGCACACGCTCACTGCACACGCTCACTGCACACTGCACACACTCACTGCACACTGCACATACTCACTGCACACTGCACACACTCACTGCACACACTCACTGCACACTGCACACACTCACTGCACACTGCACACACTCACTGCACACACTCACTGCACACTGCACACACTCACTGCACACTGCACACACTCACTGCACACTGCACACTGCACACACTCACTGCACACTGCACACTGCACACACTCACTGCTCACTGCACACTGCACACTGCTCACTGCTCACTGCACACACTCACTGCTCACTGCACACACTCACTGCTCACTGCACACACTCACTGCTCACTGCACACACTCACTGCACACTGACACTATCCCTCCACCCCCCCGCCCCTCACCTCCCTACCTCTGGTGTCAGCTGCTGGGAGTCATCGTGGGGCTGCCTGCGGAGATCGGTGCCAGGCTGCTGGCGGCGATCGGTGCGGGGGGGAGGAGGGGTTGGGCGGATCGGTGCAGGGCTGGGGGGGGGGGGGGTGGTTGGATCGGCGCAGGCCTTTGGGAGTGGGCGGGTCAGCGCAGGGGGGGGAGCATCAGTGGGGTGCAAGGGGAATGCGGGGGATGTGCTGATGGCGCCTCACTCCACATCTTCCCACCCCTCCTCCCTCCCTCCCGATCCGACATTGGACAGGAACTACAAAACTATTTTGTCGGATATACTCCGACATTCGACCGGAAAGGGTTAAAGGGTCAATTCGGCGTAGTGAACATCTTCATTTGAAATTGTAACTGGGTATAAATAAAACTGTTAGCTGAAGGGTGATTTGTTAAAAGAACAAATCACCCTTCAGCTAACAGTTTTATTTATATTTATCTTGCAGAAAGATGAATGTGTTGCATCTCACTCTGTACACTGGTTTCAAGTATATCAGCTACTTATGTTATTTTTTTTGTAAACTAATCCTGATGCCATCATTAATCAAACAGAGGAAAACTAACAATTTACATGTGGCCTTGAAGAACAGTGGTGTTTTTAATCTAAATTTAAACCTCCCTTTAAAGCTGCAAAACGTGAAAAATCGCGGTGTTTTTATTTATATATTTTTTTTTTTTACAATCCGTTTGTAGTATTGGATAATTATTTATTTAAAAAAAAAAATTTTTTAAACTCCTAATGCCATTTTAAATGATTATTCAATGTACTGTTCATCCTTTGGTTGCTACAGCAACCATTTAGAAAGTCATATCAACATCCTCTTTTGAAACACTGACTCACAACTTTTTTTTTTAGCTCTGCCCTTTGGCAACTAAGTATCACAAACAATGTTGCTGCAATCAGCTGAATGTCTATTTCTCTGAAACTGTAACAATAATGTTACACTTAGTAATGTAATGTTACATATCACCTACAATATTTCTCTGTTTATTTAATGTAACCATGTATTGTCCACATAATTCTGTGCCCAGGACATACTTGAAAACGAGATGTAACTCTAAGTGTATTACTTCCTGGTAAAACATTTTACACACACATAGTTTCAGACTGCAGTACAGAATGTGTTAGAAAAATTAGAATGCAGCCATTTAGTTAGGCACATATCAGGATTTTGACATTTATAAGTGGAGGACCAAATGATTGCCAGGTTCGGTAACAATGTAGAATGATACATTGTCACATGCTTTACATATAAAAAGGAGGGGTGGTGTAGTATTGCTGCTTTAACTGCACTCTGCTTATTGTTGTATGTGTTGCTGTGTTCGGTGGCATTTTTGAAAGTTAATTAAAAATATATATATATTGGACTGGCAAAATTGTGCAGGCAATTGATGTATTGATGCAGAATGTGAATGATTTAGGAACAATGTTTCAGTTGCAATTAAATAAAAATCTGCAGCAACAAAACATCCTTTTATATACTTTAATGGTATTTCCATCATTTTAAATATTTGTAAGCTTTACAAAAAAATGTAGATTAGATTGCATCTTGTGATACTTGGGGTAAAAGCCCAACTAAAAAAAATATGACAAAGATCACTAGTATGGTTTTTATCAGTGTGTAGTTAATGTGTTAATTGGTAAACGCAAGAGGCATTTTTAGTATAGGGTGCCTGTTATAAAATATATGTATATATATATATTAATTAAAAAAATAAATTATAGCTATTATTGTCTTTCTCCTCTCAGGACTGGAGTGGACCAAAAAAGGCCAACAGGTCATCGGAGAAAAACAAGAAAAAGTTTGGGGTGGAGCGTGATACAAGACTTACAAATGACATCTCTCCTGAGTCCTCCCCTGCAGTTGGTCGGAGAAGGGCAAGGACCCCACATACTTATCCACACACAAGATATGTGACTCAGATGTCTGTTCCAGAGCAGGCAGAGTTGGAACGGCTCAAACAAAAAATCAACTTTAGTGATTTGGATCAGGTCGGTTATTTATATATTTTAACAAATACAAATGTAGGTGTTATTGCATGATATTACCTCAAGTTATACTGCACAATTATTCACCCTAAAAGATTGTGTACGTACGTGAATAGATAGGGTGAATAGATAGATGAGACGTAGCATGATGTTGACTTTACCAGCCTTATGCCTGCTTTATTTAGTCCCAGACACTGGAACTGCAACACTTCCAAGAATAATACACCACAGAATCCCTACTCAACTGAGTAATAACGAAACAGAAAGTTTTCCCTGACTACCGTTGTGTGGCTTCCCTGCTTTCCAACCAGATGAAACAACAGATTCCAAAATAACATATACGGTCGATATATCCTTCAGGGGAGAAAGGTTCTCCCCTTTCTGTTTGCTGACAGCAGCCCAGCCTCCAGGCTCGGGGAGAGCGAAAGGGAAAGCCGGAAACCAGCTTTAAATACCTGCCTTCCCACTTTCGCAGGGCAGGTGAAAGAAACCAGGGCAGCAGCCAAACTCACAGGAGCACATCGTGTGTGTGTGTGTGTGTGTGTGTGTGTGTGTGTGTGTGTGTGTGTGTGTGTGTGGATAGATATAAAAAAAAATCTTTAATTTTTGGAGTTGTGCTAAAGGATTAGTTTTTTTTTTTCTTACAGAGGAGCATTGGAAGTGATTCTCAGGGCAGAGCAACAGCAGCAAATAACAAACGCCAGCCTGCTGAAAACCGCAAGTCATTCAACATTTTACCACTACAGATAAACACAAACAAAGAGGATTCTGCTCCAAGCCCACCTAAGAGAGAAACCCGTGCATCTTCCTTGCATAAAGACTTTTTGTCCTCAACTTTTACTAAAGATTTTCTGCAAAATTATCAGGCCTCTGTGGAAGAAGACGGTGGAGCGGAAGCAGCTATTGATAGTAGCCAGGTAGGATTTCGTTTTGCCAACTTGTACCAGTACTTTCCCAGCCCTTCAGATACTTGCTACATTCCCCTACAAACACTTTTCTTTTTAACATGGTATGTTGTACAAGTACATAATAATTGTGTTGGGTGACATCAGTGATCTCAGACGTGTAAGTATTCTTAAGTAACATAATTCTAATAGAAATGTTATGTCAATTATTTAATATGCTTTTGGGAGTGACTAAATGCCAGTGTCGATACACACCCTGTGCTGTGTTTAAGCATATGAATGTGTCAGTTTTTAGAAAATTGTAACGTTTACCCATGTAGTTCAGAAAGTCATAAAAGCTACATGTACACATTATGCAATTTTATATTATAAATAATCTGAAAGATTAAGGGGGAAAAAACAATATTTTACTTTGCAGTAAGAAACGATTTTTGTAAAAAGTGTGCTTTTCCTGTTTCTTAAAGTTTTCATTCAGTAACTTTTTGTTCCACTTCCCATTCCTGAGACAAATAGGGCATTAGATTTTTGACTTGGCTCTCTGCAACTTTCTGCTTTAACGTTTAGGAAGCTTCTTATAACTTTCCCGCCTATTCGTTTCTCATACTTGGTTTTTCCTTCTTCTGAGAGCTGTAATCACAAAGAGCTAGTAGGTCGGTTTGCACCTCTTGCTAGGCAAAGTTAGCCCAAGCTTTAAAGCTGCAGACATTGCAATATCCTACATGTGTGTTTTTTTTTTTAAATACATCAGTTCTGTACTATGAGAGAATACCTGTAGCATTTTTTTTTTAAACAACTCCGAATGACATTTTTAATGTATTATAATGTAACAAGCATTTTTTGTTCCTATAGCAACCATTTACAAAGTCACATTCCCTTCCTCTTCTAAAACAGGCACTGGCACACCCACTTTTGAGCCATGCCCTCTCTCTAGCAGTGCACTGCCTGGTCACATATTCTTCCCCATAGAAATTTGCATCCTTGGTCCTCTTCTGCTGCATTGACAGCCATTTAGGGAACTCCCGCACTGAATATTGGCTGATCTATCAGCAACTTGGCTAATTACTTATTGTATTGATGCACATATTAAAGGGGGAAAAAAATAAATGTTTTTAAAAAGAGCAGCTTGAAGTTCTCTTGCCCTTTTGTACACCAGGGGTATTAAATGCCCATCCTTGTGTAAAGCAAATTAAATGGCCTATCCCCAACTAAATGGTAATTGAAATATGGGATAATTACATTTGTTTGGGGATAGCGTATGTTTAAAAAATAAATAAATACGAGAGGAGAGAGAGAATACAAAAAAACAAATGTATTAGACAGTGCCTTTACGAGTACTGCAATGCAATAAAATGTACCCTAATATTGAGGGGATATATATATTTGATGAATAACAAGCCATGGATGCAGATGGCTAAATATATATTAGCTAAACTAATGTATATTATTGATGTCTATAAAAATATCTCTAAACCGTGTTTTTCATGTGCTGATAGCCATGTGAGAAAAAAATCCCATACAAAATACACAATTAAAAAAAAAAAAGAATAAAAAAAGTATAAGTCCAAAAACCATATAAAACGTCCTGTACCACTATGACCCCAAAATGGGTTAACCTTGTTTAGTCCTTTGTGGATACTGGCTACCTTCTTCCTGGGTTCAACAAACTCCCACTGTGTGACCTAAACAGAATTAAAAAAAGCACCCAATCCTAATGTGATACCAGTGAATAAAAAATTAAATTTTTTGGACATTAACTATTAAACTCAAATACAGCCGTGAATAATAAGTATGGTATGAGTAAACTCATGCGCCCACAAGTGGTTCCAGGACGCCGCTCTGTCTGATCACAGCCTCTCTCTCCGGCGGCAGGATTCACACTCGCACAGCTACCGTAGTCACTCACAACACGTGACCCTGCGCGTTTCTTCCGTCTCAGCGGATTTCATCAGGGGATGGACTCTATTAGCACTCATGTGGTTTATATAGTTCGAGTCCAATCAAAGGAGACCTTACTAATTATAGACTCTTAAATGTGTATTAATCTCTTAATGAATATGGACTAAACTTAATCATAACTAGGGTACTCGGAATCATATATAGAGAACATAGCATGTACAATTAATGTTAGTATATACAATATGTATATACATACATACATACATACATAAATACACACACAAAAATAGAGCAAAAGGGTTTGTATATAGAATCGTCGATTGGATTCTCTCACATTGCCAATGAATATATGAATACCCAATTATGTCATTATATATTGCTCTGAAATTAATATGGGCATTATAATCTTTTGCTGTCCTCAAAAAAGCCAAACAAAATTTACAATAGGGTTTTCTTTTTCCCCCCACAACATTTCAATGTACTAATGTATTATTTGATGTCTTTGTATAATATCTGTTACTTGGGTTATAATTACATCATCATCTTAATATAATGTTTATAGAATATATTCAAAATTGTATATACTAACATTAATTGTAAATGCTATGTTCTCTATATATGATTTCGAGTACCCTAGTTATGATTAAGTTTAGTCATTATTCATTAAGAGATTAATACACATTTTAGAGTCTATAATTAGTAAGGTCTCCTTTGATTGGACTCTTGAACTATGTAAACCACACGAGTGCCAATAGAGTCCATCCCCTGATGAAATCCGGTGAGACGGAAGAAACGCGCATGGTCAAGTGTTGTGAGTGAGCTACGGTAGCTGTGCGAGTGTGAATCCTGACACCGGAGAGAGAGGCTGTAATCTGCCCTCAAGCATTGGGAACCTGAGGAATAGGAACTCTTCTCTGCATTTGCGGGTTGCCGGAGGATTTTCCAAGCGGCGACACCAGCCGTGGAGTTCTAGAGGAGAATATCCCACGATGGATCCGGCAGAGCGGCGTTCTGGAATTACTTGTTGGCGCATGAGTTTATTTACACCATGCTTATTATTCACGTCTATATTGTGTGTTCTTAATCGCTAAAGTCCAAAATATAAAAAAGATGTATTCACTGGTATCACACTAGGATTGGGCACTTTTCTTTTTTTTTTATATATATTTCTCTTTCTTACTCTCTTCTTGAAGGACTATAATTCAAGAGAAACACATTAAAATCTACATTTTGGCAAGTGTGGCCCAATCCATATTCTTAAAGCCATAACTAGATTTGAATATTTCATGCCATGAAATCCCATTATCTCAGTGCAGTGCAATCCGCACTACTCCATTCATATGTGTTCTTCATATTCTATACAAACGTCATTTTTAGTGATTCCTGACAAGTGCGTTATCCGATAATGGGAGTTAGGCACCATTAGTTTAGTGTTTACTACATTATTTATGAAGCAATTGGGTAATTTCTTCAGTAAACTATGGGATTCATTTTTATATATTTTTTCCATGTATCCTTTATTTTTGTTGATGGGCTTTTTTTATGTGGAGTTGGTGGGGTGAGGGTTATATTTAGTAGTTGCTACACTGATCTGCCCATGACTAAGATACAAGAACAAAAACTGGTTTCTGATGAAGTTACGCTTCATGTCTTATCCTGTAGGTTGTGACTAGTCTTGTACAGATACGTGACTATATCACCAAGGCCAGTTCCCTGAGAGATGACCTTGTTGAGAAAAACGAAAGGTCTGCAAATGTTGAACGCTTATCAAACTTAATTGACCACCTGAAAGCCCAGGAAAAGTCCTACCTTAAATTCCTTCAAAAAATGCTTGTAAGTGTGACCTTTCATTGGCTGCATGTTCTGCGTTGGGGGAATGTTGGTTATGCAATGTTACTTCTGTAATTCTCCTGTCAGTATAAAGCATTTTGTACTGCTCTTCTGATCCTCCTGTGATGATTTATACTCGTACAATGTTTCAGGCTAGAGAAAATGAGGAGGATGATGTTCGAACTATAGATTCGGCAATGGAATCTGGTTCTGTAGCTGAAAGCACATCATTAAACATTGATGTGCAGTCTGAGGCTTCAGATACCACGGTAAGCCGCTTTTAAAACTTTAGCTAATGAAATTGAAAATTGGGCATCTGAGACTACACACACACACACAATTTATTTCACTCTTGTTATGGTAATTTTCTTAATGTCATGCATTTTTATTTTTAAGTATGTGCATAATATTTACAGACGAGGAAGCCCTTTTTTGAAAAAACATATATAGTTACACACACATTCATTACAAATACCTTTTTGTACTCTGCTTCTTATGAGACAGCACAAGCCTATCATGTTTCCACGTCACCTGATACTTTTCCACCGCTATGCAAAATGTTTTCCATTTCAGTAATGGCAGAATGAGGAGTGACTAGTCATGGATTTCAGTGAGATTTAGCCTCTCATACTTTGTCATACTGTAAATGACATCGCATATCAAAGCTGCATGACCGGTTGGCCTGTGAATTAAAAGGATGGATTTCATTTTGTATTGTTCTTATGTTTAATATAAACTTAACATTTTAGGGACCCACTTTTTAAGGGAGTATAGTCCGCCCTTAAATATATAACCATATTCTGGACTGTTCATTAGGCTGCATGTGCGCAGCCTATACTTTTTATTAGATTAGTGTTGCTTTGTTGAGCCATCTTCAGAAGAATGTCTATTTCGGTTGATTTTAAGAAATTTTAGTTGACAATTACGAGAGTAAAGTTTGTCCACCACGTAACCAAGACAAATATTTCTTAATTACAGTAGTGAGAAGGTTTAAGACCACATAGCTCATATTTGGATAGCTTGTGTTATTTGTTGATTGCAAAAACTAAATCTCTCGTTAAACTAAATAATAATGTCGGCATCTCTTAGTCGGCCTGAATGGAAGATGATCTAGGGAGCTCAGCTTCACAAATGAAGGTTTAAAACTTTGGCGTCCCCACCTGTCCAAAAATGAAAGGTGACAGACCCGCTCTGAATGGCAGGGAAATGTGGCTAAGTATAAATTATGTACAGCATCATTAATTGCTCTCAAAGGTGCATGTTAAACTACTTTCTTGGATAGATTACAAAAATTAAACTGCTTTACTGCTTACTTTCTTTCTTGTGAAAGAAGTACATGTGAATGTGCTTATGCCCCCAAAAATAAATTCAATGCATTTAGGGCTTCAATTTCCAAATCTAGTTGCACTTATTCTTACCACAGTTTTCACTTTAAGAGATTCTGTACCAACTCGTTTCTTACCAGTGTGTTTTCATGTGTTGGCATTATACAATTAGTCCCTCGCTTTAAATGGGTGAGCCACATAGTGTTTTCGAGGATTTCCCCTAACCTCCCACCCCCAGCAGTGAAACTCCTCTCCTCACCCACAGGAGTGAAAATTCCGTCCTAATTAACAATCTATTTTCATTTGCAACATTAACAAACATTGTGACATAATGTCTGAGGCTACAAAGCTTTTTCTGCGGATGGATGAGGGGATGCATTAAGATGAACAAAAATGCTAGATACTGTATTTGCTCATTTCTTGACTCGTATATATATTTTTTGATTTTTGTTATTATTTATCACCACTTTTGATGTTCATTTAAATAGCGTGGGTGGCAATTTCTATACAAAGCTGCAATAATCTTGAGATAACTTTGTCTCCTATGTCACGTTTTTCTCGCGCGATCCTTTCCTCCATCATTTCCCATTACTGCAGATTAGTGTTGCTATTGACTCGCTTTCAGATTTATCTTTGATCATAGCAAAGAAACTTGGCTTTCTGGAAAAAACGTTTGAAATCCCTATGTATCAAGCCCTGCGGTAACATGTAATCTTGCGTATCAGGAGATGAAATACATACATGACATTCCTCCTGTCCGCTCTATGCTTGTTGCATGACACATACATACACAGCCTTGCAAAAAGTAGGCCGCCTACATTTTGGGTTTCTGAAACTTGTTAACATGCTTAATGTGTAACCCTTGAGAATGTAGGCACTAGTAATTTCCAGCTGACTCCTGAGAATTGAAATCTTCTTTTCCGGGCTGGGCAGCCTTTCTATTTTTTATTTTATTTTTTTTACGATTTTTTAATTATGGCATAATTTAGCATATTTTTCTGAGTGAGTAAACCCTGGTAATTGATACAATATGCAAGTGATCTGAACTTTTTTTTTTCATGTTTAATTTAAAATGCCTTTTTAAAGTTTCAAAATAAAATCTTGTTTTCATAGTTTTTTTTAAATGTGTTTATATATGTTTATAAAATCTCCTGCATAATAATTTTGAAGCAGTAATTGCGTATTGAAAACAAAAACTGCTAAAACCTTGTTCTTCACTGTGTGTGTGGTTTCTGTCCTAACCAATATTCAGATACATAATTGTCATGTAAAAGGAAATTGTTTACAGATGAATTATTTGCTTGTATGATTCTAGGATTATTATTATTAATATTGATATGTAATCTCTTGAGGACCCTCCGTAAGTAATGGCATCACATGAGGATTGACGTCATAGCAGCTATTACACAATGTTTCCTTTACTTCTATTTATTAGATGGTAATCCCATATTCCCCCTTCTTAATTTGTAATATAATTTACTGTATGACAATTTACAGAGTTTCTAATCTACAGGTATGTGTCCTGACCACTATCTGATATATACCGTGTACCTTACCTCTCTCGTTACCTTGTGATTTTGACTTTGTAGCGAGCCCGTCTTCCCTGCTCTGCCTCCTTGCTGTCTAGTCTCGTTTCAATCGGTAGACCGTTTAGTCAAATGCTCATGTTTTTCCTATTCTTGACATTATTGTATATATTTGGAGCTCTTGCTTTCTCCAAACACAAATTGTACAAATTATTGAAATTATGTACAACGACGACGCCAATTAAATTAATTAAAGCTTGCAGATACTGCAATTCTGTGTGTGGGTGCCCAGTTAACGAAGAGGAGGAGCCTTGGATAGATAAGCAGCTCTATATATATATATATATATCTATCTATATCTATCTTGAATCCAAAATGGATGCATGCTTCTCAAATGTACATTGCATTTTAACCTTTGAAACTCCTGTTTGGAGTCAAATAGTTTTCTAACGCAATCATTGCAGAATGCTTATCCTGCCTGTAGCACCTTTATTCAAGTGTTACTGTGATCTAAGAATTGTGAAAATAAATTACCGTTATTAGAAAATACTACAGCCCAGTTCTCAAATATCTATCTTTACGCTAACTAAATCTTATAAAAACCGGAATCAACTCACCAGTATGGTTAATAGACCCAAAACAATCACTTGCAAATTAATCAATGCCGTTTTTATTTTTTTTACACACGAAATGTACGTTTAATTTGTAGTATTTATGAAAGTTGTATTTTTGGGGAATGCAGATTTGGTGTATATATCACTGAAGAGAAGTGTTGCACACTATATTCATACTTAAAGGCTTATGTCTCAGTCTCTCGTACTACACACCTAGATGCATAAGGCTGTGTTTATAGTGGAGTGTGGCCGCGCTCTCCAGTGCTGATGCTCACCTCTCGCTTTCCAAGCGGCTGCTTTTCATGTTCTTGCCCCTCAGACAGAGCGTGTGCTCTGGTAGGCGGGGCTTGTGGGGTGGAGGCGGGTCGGGAGGCGTACCTGACAGATATCTATTTTATATGATATATACAGATATATCCAATATATATATATATATATATATCCCGTATACCCATGGATATAATGGATATTTATAATATCTATATATCGGATAAAATGGAAATATATATATCTATATCCCCTATAATATATATCCCCTATAATACATATCCCCTATAATACATATGCCCTATATCCATGGATATATCCGCTGTCTGGGCCCCAAAGGTAAGTGCCACAACTACAGCAGACCCCAGATCAGTCAACACCCCCTGTTGGACCCCTCAGCCAGATAGGGGAACGGGGTGCGGAGCTACCTAATGGCCGCTCTCGGGTCTAAGCTCCTTTCTGAGCTGCGCTATGATTGGACGGCAGTGCTGTCACGTGACCGCACCTCCTCTCCAGCAAGCGCTGAAACACAGATTTGGCTGTAGCGAAAAGCTGAGCGAGGTTCCGCACGCGTGAGCACGCAAGCGGAAGCTTTCACTCAGAATGGTACAATACAAAATAATGGGTGTCAAATTATATACTAAGCGCGCCTCAGCGCGGATCAGCAAGCACGACACCACTATAAACACAGCCCAACTATGTTTTACATTTTGACCTTGAGGTTGGCATTGAGAGCGAAGTCTCCATCTTTGCTGATGATACTAAATTGTGTAAGGTAGTAGAATCAGAGCAGGATGTAATTTCTCTTCAGAAGGACTTGGAGAGACTGGAAACGTGGGCAGGTAAATGGCAGATGAGGTTTAATACAAATAAATGTAAGGTTATGCATTTGGGATGTAAGAATAAAATGGCGACTTAAAAATTAAATGGATATATATTGGGGGAATCCTTGATGGAGAAGGATTTAGGAGTGCTTGTAGACAGCAGGCTTAGCAATAGGGCCCAAAGTCATGCAGTAGCTGCAAAGGCAAACAAGATCTTATCTTGCAACAAACGGGCAATGGATGGAAGGGAAGCAAACATAATTATGCCCCTTTACAAAGCATTAGTAAGACCACACCTTGAATATGGAGTACAATTTTGGGCACCAATCCTAAGAAAAGACATTATGGAACTAGAGAGAGTGCAGAGAAGAGCCACCAAATTAATAAAGGGAATGGACAATTTAACTTATGAGGAGAGGCTAGCTAAATTAGATTTATTTACATTAGAAAAGAGGCGTCTAAGAGAGGATATGATAACTATATACAAATATATTCGGGGACAATACAGGGAGCTTTCAAAAGAACTATTCATCCCACGGGCAGTACTAAGGATTCGGGGCCATCCCTTAAGGTTGGAGGAAAGGAAATTTCACCAGCAACAAAGGAAAGGGTTCTTTACAGTAAGGGCAGTTACAATGTGGAATTCATTACCCATGGAGACTGTGATGGCAGATACAATAGATTTATTCAAAAAAAAGGTTGGACATCTTTTTAGATGGGAAAGGTATACAGGGATATACCAAATAAGTATACATGGGAAGGATGTTGATCCAGGGATTAATTCGATTGCCAATTCTTGAAGTCAGGAAGGTATTTATTTTTCCCCTTATGAGATATCATTGGATGATATGTCACGGGTTTTTTGTTTGCCTTCCTCTGGATCAATGAGCAAGTATAGATATAGGATAAAGTATTTGTTGTCTAAATTTAGCATAGGTTAAACTTGATGAACGTACGTCTTTTTTCAACCTCATCTACTATGTAACTACTATGTAACTATGTAATTTTGTTGTCTGTATTATACAGAAATTAATCAAATTCTGTATTAAACTAGAACACCTGCCAAGCAAAGAGGTTTATGGTATGTTGGATATTGTGGATTTTTCAGTCTAGAGAGAGAGAGGAGATGTTAAAGCTTGAGATGCAGAAATTGATGCAATAACTTCTCAATAATTGTTTTAGATGTACTATTTACCTATTGACATTCCCCACATTGCACAGTGAGCCAGTTGGGGGAAGAAGAATCAATGCATTAAGCTACTTTCATCTACAACATGTGCATTGTGACTTTGCATCAAAGTACAGAATTAGGAAACCCAGTTTTCAGCATTTACTACAGAGGCACCAAAAATAAAATAGATATCTATTTTACGCTGCGCTTATAGTGCCGGCGACAGCGCAAAAACAAATGCATTGCCGCTGTCACGTGCGCTTATAATAAATGACGGCGCAGTCGCTGGAAGTCATCTCAATTTAAATTTGGCAGCGACCGCAGCCTGCCGTCACCGGCACTATAAGTGTAGCCTTAATCACCTCCAACTTTTTTTATTATACATTCCTCAATCCACTACAGAAGCAATTACATGATAAGTATTTCAATATACTTTTTTAACTGTTGTCTCTGTAAAGTTTGTAGCTATACATGCACTATTTACATGGTATTTAATTCTTTTCAATCCCTTCAGTAAGGAATGCGTTGGAAATACCGCTGCACCGCAGTAAAATGAAGTTATTTCTTTAACAGTTGCGGAGTTAGTCTGATCAAGTTGTCCTCTTATATTTCCAGGCAGTAGATCCTCAGCAAGACGCTAAGGAGGAGCTAAAAAATATGAAAAAGCAGCATGCCTTGTTAACCAGAATGCTGCAACAACAAGAACAGCTCAGGGCTCTAAAGGGAAGGCAAGCTTCTCTTCTGGCTTTACAACACAAGGCAGAACAAGCTATCGCTGTGATGGACGAATCTGGTAAAACATCCGTTTCAAGTTTACTAACCTGCTTGTGTGCTGTTCTTCCCTCAATGTTACCTATTTGTAATGGAATATTTTTTCTTTTGCACCATAGTTGTAACAGAAACCACAGGCAGTGTGTCTGGTGTGAGCTTAACATCAGAATTAAATGAAGAGTTGAATGATCTGATCCAGCGTTTCCACAACCAATTGCATGATGCCCAGGTACATCTGAATATAAAGATTTTTGAAGCGTTCTTGCTCCTTGGTTTGTTGGGAGAGGTCAAGAATAGATAATTTGTCTTCATTTAGAGCTTCAATCTACATACGGTTGTGACATCGCCGTTTTTGGCTGAAAATTCCCATAGACTTTAATGTAGAATTTTTGCTTTGGTGTTTACAGAATAACGCCCTCTGACTTCTTTTATTACAGTACACCCAGTTTAGATTTAGATTAAATTACAAGTCTGGTTTTCGTTACATCACAATGCCCACCCCTCCCTCCCCTTTGCGTTACATGGTTCTCATTGTTTGCTGGACATTTTTAATAGGAGTGTAACAAAGTCTTTGCTTCTGTTTTCTCGTTGATACCTTGGTACATTATCACCAAAGAGAACTATTGGCGGATAAATGTTATACTAATAAATTAGTGATTGCTTAAAAAAGTTTGTATTTAAAAAATGTTTTCATTTAAATTGAAGAGATTGAGGATGGCTTAACAAGTGGATTCAGTAATGCTATCTCCATATCAGAGAATCAGGAGAGTAGGATGATGCTTAACCCAAAATAAAACAAACTAAAGGTATAAAATAAGGGAACTAAAAGGACGAGTCTTAATTTACATTAACATTGCAAGACTGCTTTGAGTTTTTATATAACCCATTAAGCTCACTTTGCTCCTGTGTGGCCCTGCACATCTAAGGCTGCACTTATAGTGCCAGCGTCGCAGCGTCGTGTCAAAACAAGTGCATTGCAGCCGTCGCTTGCACTTATAGTAAGCGTGACGCGACAGCTTGGTCGCGATCGCTGGAAGTCATCTCAATTTAATTTTTCCAGCGACCGCAGTCTGACGTTGCGTCGCCGTCACTATAAGCGTAGCCTAATAATTGAATACTCGCTTTTTCTGCAGGTGTTTACTAATTCTAATGCAGCGTTTATTTTTGTTACTTTAAGACTCAGCCTGTGCCAGACAATAGAAGACAAGCAGAAAGCCTCTCACTTGCCAGAGAAGTTTCCCAAAGCAGAAACTCATCCGTATCAGAACCTCTATCCGAGGACAAAGGCCCGGTATTTAGTAAGATGGGCGTGCTACTGGAGAAAAAGCAGAAAATGGACTCCCTCCTAAGAGAACTCCATGATCATCACCTGAATAACACGTCATGTAAGTTGGTGGATTGCATGAAAATAGGGGCTTTTGAATTGTGTGTAACATAGTTTAAACATTTTTTTTTTCTCTGCTATACTGTTTTTAAGTCTGCTTTCCTCTCTGTGCACATTATTTAAGTGTACTTTGTTGTAGGTCACTAGTAAGACTTTAATAACTTTACTGTTCAAAAAGGCATGAGCTGCAAAACAAGTAAAGAATGGCTTTAGGATGTTGCCAAACCAACTGCCATAAGAAATGGGGACTTCATTATTAAAGGTCCTATCACATCTAAAATTGTTTTAAATAAAAGCAACCAATTGAGATCTACTTATAATTTATCATCAAATAGATTAACTTTCTCTGATTTAAAAGTTCCTCTTAAATGACATTTCTTTAATTGTTTGAATGCATTTACCCATAATCCACTTTCTTGTTGTTAACGTTCAAAAAGAATAGTACAATTCAAAGGTTTGTTTGAGATCCATTGGGTTTTTCAGTGCCCCTTTTATTCTTGCTGTTGGCCACAGTCCCTTGAGCAGTGAAAGAAAACTTAAACAAGCAACGCCTGATTTTGTATTTTCTTTTCAATTAACTGTTATTTTGTTCAATTTTAATATGTTTTAATCTATACTTTTAGTTGGGATTTCTAGTGGCTCCCCTCACAGGAGCATTGATCAAAGAAGCACAAGTTCTGCAGTCTCTGCTCCCCAAGCCTCTGATAACCGGGCAGCAAACAGCCCAGCAGCAGCTGCTTATCCATCTGCTTCTGTCGCTTCTCTCAATGAAAGTGACAATGAAGAGAATCAAAACCCAGCAGAAAAACTCAAGTAAGTGTACAGTTTTTGTAACAAATGACTCATTTTTTTCTTTACCATGAGTGTATTCGGCGAAATACGAAACAATGTGCATGTACTTTAAGGGTTTTCTGGTTGCAAAACAAAAATGCAAAAAAAGCACAATATTTAGCAAAGGAACATAATAAACAAATATGGTCTTTTTCTTTGATCAATGTGGTGCTACTGTTGGATCCAGCTTTCCAGCTGGGTGAATGAAGCATAACCCCCTCAGTCTCTTCTGCAAATATCTTACCACTTAATGTTATGCCTTCAGTATGGGAAAATAGTGGCTGATCAAAGTTAGAAGGACTTGCACCTGTTTTCAAACCGTGATATAACGTAGTGGTAGTTTTCCTATTTTATTGAAACACCGATAATATTTAGTATGTAGTATATTTGGTACTATTATTTCATTAAAAATTGAAAAAGTAGCAGCTTCCATCTTTTAAAGCAGCCGTTCACGCTGATCGCCATTTCTTTGCTATATGCAAATATAGCTGTGTGCTCATCTGCATGTCTTAGGCAGGTCTGCAACCCCGCCTTTCCCCATTATCACCCAGCATACAGCACTTCCACTGCAGCAAGGGATTCTGGGAAATGACATGCAAATGAGCACACAGTGTCACTTTTTGCCTCAACTCAGTATTAACTCAGTATTATGGTTTAGCCTATCCCATAAGCCTCTCTTGCATTCCCAGTAAAATCAACCCCACACTGATGAGACCCATCAAGGTCGAAACAGCTGTCTGCGGGTGGTTTTCTGGGTATGCACCTTAACCCTGGCTGTGCTCAAAGCTGTGACCATGCAGCAAGCTTAAGCCTATAGGGAACCATGTTAAAAATGGTTATTGAGGCAAAAAGTGACAGTGTGTGCTCATTTGCATGTCATTTCCCAGAATCCCTTGCTGCAGTGGAAGTGCTGTATGCTGGGTGATAATGGGGAAAGGCGGGGTTGCAGACCTGCCTAAGACATGCAGATGAGCACACAGCTATATTTGCATATTTGCTTTCCTGTGGAGGGTTTTTGTCACTTTTTTTTACTCACCATAATTTAACTCAGTATTATGTTTTTTATATATATATATATATATATATATATATATATATATATATATATATTTATATATATATATTTATATATATATATATATATATTTTTTTTTTTACTTCCTCTTTCCAATGCTTTATTTTTCAAATCTGCTGCTCCGCTCAGATGTCGTCTGGTAGGTTAAAATGGATCTCTCCCCAGTGCATTCTAAAGATTACCATGGTAACCTGAGAGGCTAGAGATTAAGAAAATCATCATTTTAAAAATAAATACAAATTCAAGAGCAGGACATGCTCGGGGGCAAGATACAAACATTTCACAAGCTAAGCTCATGGGGGGAAGCTAGTCTTCTGGGGGGTACGGCTGCTTTAATAATGCTTTGCACCTGAAGAGACTAGCACAATAAGTAGGAAGGGCAATAATCTGGAATCAGGTCCACATTTCCCCCACCATCTTTGTTCTTTAAATGTAGATTGTAATTGTTAGTTTAGTTTGGAAACTGTGTTATACTATTTTAGTGTGCATTAAACAGTAGTCGAACATATGTGAAATTTTCTTATGTCTTTAGGAAATTAAAAGAAGTTCGGAAGAGACTGAATGAGTTGCGTGACTTAGTTCATTATTATGAGCAAACGTCAGACATGATGACGGATGCGGTAAACGAAAACACTAAAGATGAGGAGGAAACTGAAGAATCGGAGTATGACTCTGAACAGGAAATTATGCAGCCCATTACAAACATAAGGTTAGGGGGGGAAATCAGAATGATTTATTTTTCCTATATTGTAATGCCAGTGTTGTTTCTAAGAAATGCCTTCTAGTTTATCCCACAAATATTTCCATGTAAGAGAAATCCTTGCTGAATTACACATATATAGTTGGAATTTTATAAATGTCAATATCAAACCGCAGTGCAAGACTGTTACCAGCAGAATTAATAGCTTTACAGATCATAGCACCGATTTTTAAGCAAGATACTTTAAGATACTTTATTGATTTGGTATTTTGTATTATGTGAATTATTTATTGGGTCGGTGGTCAGGGCCGGATTAAAGTCTTTGTAGGCCCACAAGATGAGTCTATAGATAAATATTTGCATTGTATACAATGTGAAAGTCCCATAATATAATCATAGATTTATATAATATGACTGATACTTTTGATGCCATGACTGATAATGTGTCTATAATGCGGTATTGCCTTATATGTAACTGGTCGCCTCTAATGATCTGGGAGCCCATGAATATGTGGGTAGAAGAAAGTTGAGAAGATGTCTGGAGTGGAGTTTTTGGAACAAACTGAAGGGGAGTACTCCTTTTCAATGGTGAAACGTATAAATAACTGTCTTCGGTCAACCACTGGACTGAAACAACTAACTTTACTTGCACTGCTCTCAATTGGGAGTGAGCTTTTGCAAAAATTGAAATTTTTAGATTCAGATTAGATTCAGATATCCAACACTCTGCATTGTACTAATTTGTTATGTTGTTGCGCTATCTATTAATTCTTGATTATTACAATTAACATAATCTCACAATTTTATTTCATGTTACATGCATGTGTCTATATACTTCAACATTTGTAGATGTATATTTGTAAAGTAATCCAATGAAGCAAATGATTAAATTTGATTTGGCAGTTTTCTTTTCTCATTTTTGAGTCATCAGATTTCTTTTGGCCTCAAACTTTTTCTTGTGCCCTGGGCACTGTACCCGTTGTGCCCAGTGGATAATCCAGGCCTTGCACTGGTAGTCTGCTGCATTACATTTAATTAACCACTTAACATAAACAGAGAAGCCAAATTGCAGAACTCTGTTATGCATGTAAAATACAGTTACATTAATTGTATTATGAAATGAAACAATAGATTATCTCTTGTGTATTTGTTTATTGGTAATATCACAATATATTTTTTTCCCCGCAGAAATCCACAACGCATCAGTAGCTGGGGACAAATGAATAGCATCACTAATGCACATTGTGGAACCAATAACCGAGATGAAAGACAGCTTAATACCGAGTGTGAAATAAACAACAGATCTTCTGCTAATTTAAGAACCTTCAATATGTCCTCTGCATTGGGTATGCGTCAGTGGGATGCATTTTTATATTACATGGCATGTATTCTGTGTGAGATAATAGGATAGGCCTGCTATGGGATTTTTGCAAGTGTAAAATGACAAACTAAGCCCTTGCAGGAATTATGTACGGTAATCCTCTTAAATTGCTCTTCTTTGGATATTAGTCATGCATTTTGCAAAGTGTAGATCTGACAGGTGAGAGAAGTGTGGCAAATTATGATTGTTTTTTTGAAGCCGAGTTCCATACCTGAGAGTTGTCCATCCAGTACCTTTTGGAATTTTCTGATTCACATTGTCATAACCAGGCTATATAATATCAGATTTGTGATGTTTTTTTTTTTTTTTTTTTAATGTTCAAACTACAAACACTATTCCCACTCACTTTGTTCAAAAATAATTAGAGACTGCCTTTTCTTGTTCCACCCACCCTTCTATATTTCTCTGTAAAGTCTATCCATCAGTTTTCAGGTTAAGAAAACATTGTTAAATTTATTTTTAGAGGGCCTTTTGCATTTGGCTGCCTTTTAAGATAATGTAATTAAATTTAAAGGCCCAACTTTGGAATCACTGCTGTATTCTTGGATATCTTCTAACAAGCTCCTTAGATAAACAGTGTTTCAAGAGTTGCTCGTGATTTTATGCTTATGAACCTTACATTTTGAAAAGCAGTTAAATATAACTTGAACTAATGTAAATTATAAAATGTTAGACAAGGTGTTAGAATGATTTCACTTAACATATAATGGATTTTCAGTTAAGTAAGTCTAGGGTTTTAAACTGTCCCTCAACTATTGCATATGTTCCTCAACTATTGCATAGTGTGACTGTAAACTTTTCATATGCTTTTAGATTGCTTATATAATAGAGAAGGTGGTGACAAAGATGACGACTGTGATGATGCACTTGATGATGAAGATGCAGAGGGAGACCAAGCCAGCAGAGCCTCCCTGTCCAGCCGGAGTAGCATAGCAGAGGATGCACAAAATGCTGAATTTGAACAGAAATTCAATCGACTTATAGCTGCAAAACAGAAACTTAGACAACTGCAGGATCTTGTTGCAATGGTACAGGTCTGAGTGTTTTCCTTCCCTCGCTTAAGTGTATAATTGAGGTTGAGAAATAGTTGGAGCAAAGCGTTTTTTGTTTTTTTTAGGCAAGTTTAATGACCTTTACAGAAACCAGCAGATATCCAGTTGTTAGATTTTGTCGTGGATGGGGGGTTTAAGCTTGAGGGAGATAAACAGCGCAGGCCATGATGTCCTATTTATTTACTTTTAGAATTTTGTAATACCAAGGAGCATGGCACAGTAGAGTTCGTTTCCCTTTTTACCCACCATAACTTGTATAATGCGTGGTTGAAATCTATTGCAGCTTCTCATTGCAAAATCAGTATAACCAGCCTCGCACTGAGAACGAAACGGCTGTCTGTGAGTAGGTTTACTGGTTGTGCACTTATTTAACCCAGGCCTTGCCGAAAGACTGTAATACAGCAAGCATAAGCTTATAGGGGTCCCTGTTAAAATGGACATGAAGCAAATGGTGACATGCTGTGTTAATTTGCATGTCACTTCCCAGAATCCCTGGCTGCAGTGGAAGTATTGTATGCTAAGAGATGATGGGGAAAGGCAGGGATGTAGATTTGTCTGAGACATGTTAATGTACTCACAAGTGGTATTTTTATTTATTGTGGTACAACCCCAATATTTTCCATTATCAATTTGATTTTAAAGTGCAAAATTTCCACAAATACTAAATAAACTATTTTCTTCCCTCCCCTCCCTCCATGTAACCTCTGCAAAGGTATTTTAATTTTAGCACTCCAGAATAAACTGCTTTGGAAGTGGGGACCCCAACAGTAATCGATATGCAATACTATTAGGCTATCCAGAATCTGTAGGTTTTAGATGCAAAATTGTCTTTTATTATTAAAGGTACCACATTAGGCTGCGCATATAGTGACGTCACCCGTCGCCGCTAGCGAAAGTTATATTTCGCTTTTGCGGAGGTGTCGCGGGCGTACTGGCATTTGATTGGTTTAGGGGCTGTCACATGAGGCGACAGCCCTTGAAAAATCAAATATTGCCATCTACCAAAATTTGCGATGCAACATCTCATTGTCGTACTCGCGCTTACTATAAGCGCACGAGGCGGCGGCAATGCATTTGTTTTTGGGCGACGTCGCCCGTCGCTGGCACTATACGCGCAGCCTTAGAATTGTAGTAGTATGCGGAATTAATCATGATGGCTATTGGTATATTACATTGGTTAGTTTTTAATACATAAACTTTGAATACTGATTATTTTAAAGCTTTAGTCTGTAATCCTGTGTGCTTGGTGCATAAGCTAAAGCTTTTGTCTAAAATCCTTTCACTGCCAAATAGGTTTAAACGCTCAGTCCATATAGATTTGGTTAGTATTGAATCAAGTAACAGATTTGTTGTATTTGTATTACTTTTGGCAGTATGGAGATGATACAGAGTCTGAAACTGTGGCGGCTGATAGATCTGGCAGTGCAGGCCAACTTTTAGCTGAAGTGGAAAATACGAAACCGCAACCGAATAACACCCGCCCAAATGCATCTGTAGCAAAAAACGATATAGCCCTTAAGGAGCAAGCAAGGTAATGTGCTCATTTATCCCTTCTCTTGTAAGCAAAACGTCTTGTGAGCGGTGTACTGACTATGCATATTTCTAACAGAGAGAAGTTCTATGAAGCCAAACTTCAGCAGCAGCAAAAAGAGCTCCAGCAATTGCAGGAAGAGAGGAAAAAACTTATTGAAATTCAGGAAAAAATCCAAACTTTACGGAAGGCTTGTCCTGACCTGCAGGTATGTACGCTGTCCATTATGTCGTGATGACATAGTGAGGGGAAAACGGCTGTGCTGTTTTTTATTTCTTTAGTATAATTGTTGCTGATGGGATGCCTTGTTAAGTGTAACTTCATGTACTTGGCAAAAATGGTTTTCTAGTTTTGAACTTGTTGGGTAATGCATACAACGCAGTTTAAGAAGTTCACGAAACAATTTGCTTGGTAAATGCAATAAAATCGTATTCCAAGGTAATGAACCCAAACAAGGGAGGATCCACTAGGTGTGCACCCCATAGCACATAGAGCGGTAATAGTGTCCATCAAGAGCATATACTCCGGGGAATGCATTGATTGAACTATAGGTGCAACTGGTCTGTGGCAAAATGTGAAACGGAAATGAACTAAAGTATAATATGATGACGGTTCCCTTCCTTCTTATCCCGCCTCCCATTGTTGTATTTTCGTTACTTTGTTTTTTTTTTAATGTCTGTACCCTAAAATCCTTCAATAAACTATTTGGGAAAAAATAGTTTGCTACGAATATTGCCTATCCCTGTGACCAAACCAAAAGCACAAGGAAAACTGCATTTCTAGGACAGCACTACTGTACATGCCAAATCTGCTGCTCTTTCTCTGTACAACACTATACTTTTGTAGTTTTTCACCTGTCTTTGTATATTACAAAATATAAATGCAGAGTTAAAATGAGAAAATATAGCTGTAAGACAATTGGTAGGGCCAAATCATTGACAACAGGCTTGATATTTGTTAGATCACAAGGCCAAACCGTGTTTTAGCCATCACATTTTAACTCTTCTGGCCTTAAAAAGTATGTACGCTTTACATACACAATGAGTGCTTTTAGACACAAAGTATTATATTGGCACCCGTTGACATTCAATTAGAACCTAGTAAATGCTTAAGTACTGTATTGCCATTACAGGAGATGAATGTAATATGTTTTACTATATACTGAGATCCATGGATGTGATGGCACTATTCACATTCTCTGTAATAATATGGACTTGCTATAGAAGCTTTCTTATATGTGTGTGTGTGTGTGTGTGTGTGTGTGTGTGTGTGTGTGTGTGTGTGTGTGTGTGTGTGTGTATGTATATATGTATATATATATATATATATATATATATATATATATATATAAATAAATAAATATGAGCAGGGCAATACAGTATGTCACAGAGCAAAAAAAACGAATATCAGCTCCAGAAACAAAAAGGTAAGTGAAATCAAATAACAGTCTTTTAAATTGATAATAGCAATGTCCGGTAAATACCACTCGATCATTTTATGTTTCCAATACAGTATGTCAGTGATTTTGTTTTTAACCAGCTGAGGAGTGGAGAGAATCTATCACCCAAGCCAGCAACATCTCTGCTTCCTCTGTACTTGGGCTAAAGGGAGAAGTGGGTGGCTGGGATGGCCAGAGGTGAAGCCCCTGAGGGGTGCTTTCGGCCTCCAGGCCTCTTGTTGCCACCAATGCTGTACAGTGTTACGTAGTGTTTCCTCCTGACTTAAACATTAGCTTTGCATCTTCAATAACCTTACACCTTAATAACCATTCTAGAATTATAACATCAAATGTATATTTTATTTCAAGGAGCATAAACTAGTCTTCAGATTGAGTTTTCTTAAAGTACAGTTAGGGTGCTGTGTAATGAACTATTTCTTATTGTACTATTGTAACAATATTTTCTGTGTATCTTCAGATGATAAATAAATGTGGCTTTCATACCAGCAATGTTTAAATTAGACTTTGTTGTACTTCTTCCATCATAAAGCTGTCCACCTCTAGTGTTGGATCCTGCCCCACAAATAGACAGATGCCAACTGCTACGTCAACTCCTGCGGTCAATGAAAGCGGCAAAGCCGTGCTTCCAACAATGCCCGATCCAGAAGATTCCTCATCTGTGGATAATGAGGTGGGACAGATTTATCAGACAAGTTTTTATTTCTTTATAAAACTGAATAACAGAAGTTTTGTTAAATATATCTTATCTATAATTTGGAAGGCATTTATATAGATTCCCAAACCTGCCATAAGTTATCGCCCCACAGTCCAACATTAGTTGCCAATAAATTCTGTGATAGTTAACACAGGATCGAAGTTCGACAACAGGTTAGTGAATACTGTCTATAACTTTAATAGGTAATACAAATTAAATGTTTCTGTTGACGTCTTCAATATACATGTCACCAGCTGTCTGTAAAATAACGACTCGTGGCCTACTAGAAATTAATACCACGATAATAAAAATGTTCAACATCAACTTATTTTAATCATTTATTATTGCAATATTGACTATTGTAGCAGTATATTGCCTAACGCTATCCAAGATACACAATTTCACGAGAATTGGGTGGGCCAATGAATGATGGTTGCTTTCATGAGTGCAAAGTCGAAATCAGAGCCACAGTGTGTAGTCATAGGTGTGGTATTAAAGTTGATACCGTCTCCTTTTGTTTCATGTATAATAATTTACAGAAGGGCATAGTTTAAGGAAAAAAGTATGACCTCATTTGAATGAGTCACGTGTGCAATATCAACATGAGCATTTATAAATCGATTGCATCTGTGTTCACGTTTTCATTGGGTCATGAATACCATAGTTGTCTCATAGCATTTAAGATTTTTCTGTCTGTATGCTAAAGATTTACTGATTAATAATGTGCTCCTTTCTGTTAAGTAAATCAGTTTATGCCATGAATTTGTATGTGAGATAAGATTTTACAAAGCATTTCCAACCAGGTAATTGTCCTTTTTTTCTATTGGAGACACTACAACACTTTCAGCAAAGAAAATTAATTTTCTTTATATTGTATGTTGTATCCAACAGTTTTGAAACGCTTGTTTAGTGTTCGCATTTGAAACATTTAAAATGGAATAATTTTTCTTCCAGGTATGACTGGTGTGCACGCACTGATATTTTTATGAGCTCTAAAGAAAATGTGATGTCTATTTAAAGCACTTTTCCGCTGTACGACTGAATATTTTATTGTCTCTTGTGAAGGTGTGGTCTGAGATCCGTAGACACCAAATTTTACGAGAAGATTTGAGACAGCGAAGAAAGCAGTTGGAGACCTTGATGGCTGAGCATCAGAAGAGACAAGGACTAACCGAAACCATCTCTACCACTGGCGCTTCTTTGAGAAGTGATGACTCTGATACACAGGGCCTTCAGCAGCCAAGCCGGACTGAGAAGTGAGTGTTTTGCCAAAGGTATGAAGTCTGATGGGTTTGCCACAAGACAGACAATCTATCTCGCAAATAGGAAGCCCATTCTCAGTTTAAAGTGCCTATCCCTCTGTAGAACCCAAGAGTTCTCACAAACAGGTTGTTTTTAAAGCAACCGTTCCTTTTACCTTATGCAGTTGGTTATCCATGTTTAGAGAAATGGGAAGGAAAATATTGCAGGGCTTGTTATAAACACAGTCACGCGGCAAGGAAAAAAATTACTTTAACAGCTCATCAATGTACTAGGCTTTCCTAGAAAACTTTAGTTACTCTTAAAACAGCAATCTTCTGCTCATCATAAAAAACACTTCCATTTTCTTTTTACCATTGCAAAGCATTTCACTGCTATCCTCTGTAATTAGGCACTTTGCTATCCACCCTATTAAAATTATGTAGTTTAATGCTAGAGATTACTTGTAAATATTTGCCTCCCTGCGGGTTTCACTCATTAAAACAGAAGTTGTTATGGTAACAACTGGTACCAGGGAATCCATAAACCAGTGAATACAGACGGGCCCCACTAATACGGCGTGTTCCGTTCTATGGCCCTGCCACAAAGCGAAAATTGCCAGAAAGCGGAACCGGCGATTTTCGGTGTCTCCTGTAGGTCTGCGCAGACCCCGTTCTGCGCATGTGCAACCTCAGCAGCCCCCGTTCTGCGCATGCGCAGACTTGGCGGCCCCCTTCTCGGGAACGCCATATGAGCGGAACGCTGAAAACCCTGCTGTACATTAAAAAAATGCCACGTTAGTGGATGTACGTCTCTATTTGTACCAGGCCACTTAAAAAAAAAAAAAAAATTGGGTGGGGAATGGCTGCTTTCTGGAAGTTATTTGGTGTGAATGCATTTTTGTTTTTTCTTTGGGCATGAACAATTTGTCTTGAATAAAAGTGGACACAGTGCATTTCTCATGTTTGGCTAATCGTGGTATTCTATTAACCCCTTTGCTGACAGAAGGCTCAGTAGTGTGTGAACCTTGCCAACATTGCTGCCAGCTAGGTGGTTTACAAATAGGCAATGGTGATTACCAGATTGTAAATGATCAGATCCGCAAACGTACTTATCGCAGAAAAGAATAGGTAAAGATTGCATTAACTTTCCAAAGAATTTTGGTTAATTGCAAACATCATCCCTACCATTAGTTAATTGTGGTCCCATGAGGGATTACTGCTTTAAAGAACTATATAATAGAATACACTCAGAATAATAATGAGAAGGGTGGGGGGGTACAACTACCGGTGCTCCTGGTCCAGGAAAAACCTGTGCAATAATCCCAGTCAATATGGAGAAGTGAAGGTTTAGCCATTTAATCTTGAGAGAGGCTGACTGGGGCCGAAACGTTGAAATACTGGCTCAATAAATCTACTTTATTCAAATCTGAAGTGCCCTGCTTCTCCTTCGCTTCCTCCTGCTTTAAAGAACATACAGACAATTCAAATCACAATCTTCTATGTTTGTACAACCCATTTTCCTTTTTATTAGAACAATGGCAACTTGGGGAGGCTCCACACAGTGTGAACTTGATGAAGAGGATGACGATGGCTGCCTTTCAGAGGCAAATCAAGAAGAGGAAGAGGAAGATCAAGATGTCACCTTCAGCGAAAATGTCTGTTATCCTCCAAACAGCATGAGTCGGAGTGCTATCAGTTCAAAGGGCAGCAAGAACGGGTTAGTATTTTAGTTTTGTTACTGTTTTTTACATTTAATCCACCCAGAATTGCCGTCACCTACTACACCCGGAATTCATCTTCTGGACCTTAAATTGAATAGTTCTTAAACAAATTATATTTGAAAACAAAATGTGCAGCATCTGGGCAATGTTGGGTGTACAAATTGCACGGTTGCATCCCTTTTTGTGGACACGTGCAGAGCCTCTAAACATGGACCAATGTGTTAATTTCCAACCTTCTCATTTGGGCATCACAGATGGAATTTCATTAAGAATCATGATTTACATTACATTACATTATGGTTATAATATAAATGAGGTGGAAATTCAAACTTTGTTTACTGTTTTTAAAGTTTAATGCTATTTTCTTCAGCTGGAAAAACCAACGTCCATTTTCAGTTGATGGCAATTATCGTCCCTCTCCTAAAACAAGACAGCAGCAGAATATCAGCATGCAACGACAGGAAAACCTGAGATGGGTGTCTGAGCTTTCTCAAGTGGAGGAGAAAGAACACTGGCAGGAGCAAATAAACCAGCTGAAGAAACAACTTGAGTTTAGCACCAATATCTGTCAGACATTAATGCAGGATCAGCAGGTATTTTACTGGTGTTCTGTGTGACATCTAGATCTTATCTTTCCAGACTCCTCATACATACACTTTTGCTTTTATATTCAATACCTGCATGATGTCAAGTAATACAACGACCCAAATGTGTTCTGTAAAGTTACTGTGTATCATTCGTAATGGTCCTTTTATTGTCCGATATCTTCACAAATCTAAGAAGTAAACATTGATCAAGAGCTCACAATAGTCTCCTCACTGCATGTTTTTTATGATAGACTCCAGCAACAATGACTGATCTCCTTGGCACTATTTGGAAGTCCATGAATCGTATTATCAGAAGGTTTTTCTGATGGTATGGGTTGACTTTGCGGCTCATAGGACTGATATTAATGGGTTTCTAAATGAAGTGATTCCTTTTACTGCTATGCTACAATTACAGTAAAAGCAAATTCAGTCAATTCCCAGATGTTACTTAAGATATTAACGCTGTACTTGGCACGAGGAACCGAATTTTTGCCTGTATTTCACCTTTTTATGAACTGAGTGCTATCAAAATTGTTGTAAACTTTGTTTTGTAGAAGTCCTTGCATTTCTTTAAGGACATTACTTTGTAGGGTTTCTTGGTACCTAATGAAATAGTTTAAACGTCAAATGTTGCCTCGTTTATACTTAAACAGGAATGGAGTGTCTCAATGTTTTGGGGTATTTTTGGTACCATGAAATGGGAGTTAGAATCTCTTGTTGATGCAGAGATTCGGTTTTGGTAATTGGAGCCGCATTTCAAGTGGCTTCAGTGGGAATTCCCAAACACAACTGTCTCAACTTGTGACTACAAAAATATAATTGGAGAGAGCCAGCATGAAGAGCTTCTGAACCCACTTCCCGTTTGTAACGTTCTTAATTGCTCTCCCTCTGGTTATGCTGCGGAATATAATGTAGAGCGGAGGCCTCATATTGGAGGAGCTAGTTTGTTTTTTGTTTTTGTTTTATTTAAAGAGCCACTTTATGTTCAGATTTCTTTTTAGGGTTTTCTTTTTTTGTGGGCTCACAAGAGATGTTTGTTGTATGTCTTGACATTCTAAATGCAATCCTGTGAAACATTTTTTGCATTAATGGGTATCTCTTAATGTAAAAGGATTTATTGGAAAATTGCAATACAACAAATGTCATCTAAAATAGTCATATGAATTGCACATTTAATGTAACGATTTGGTTATATGTAACATGACTGCAAGGAGTTGACTAATTGTTGCTTCAATACTGTCTGACCTAAAACCAAAAACATTTATTCTTTGTTTTGGCAAATGACGTGTAAAAAAAATAATCTCTTCCATTTTATTTTAGACTCTCTCCTATCTACTCCAGAGTTTGCTTACAAGTCCCTACAGTGTAATTCCAAATAATGTGGGTTCGCCACAAGTGCACGTTCTAATGCATCAGCTGAATCAGTGCTACACTCAACTTACATGGCAACAAAACAATGTTCAGAGGTGGGTGTGAGTGAATACCATTAGTGTAAAATAAAAAATATATTTTTGGGGTGACCATAACAAAGCTGACGTATGAAAGGTGTTGTGCTCTTCATTTAAATGGAGTAAGCTACAATGTGAAGCAATTTTTGGAATTTCTTCAATTGATTAAAAGCAGCAGTAGCCCCAATATGCTTTTTTGCTACTCCCTTGTCTGTACCCACCTATACTTGCAGTCTGTCTGTCTGTCTGTCTGTCTGTCTCATTGTTTTGCTAATGTGGCTTCTATTTTGTTTATTTTTTATATACAGTAAATAGCTAGAATGAATATAGGCACTCACTGGTACATTAAATCAAGTGCAAACATTTTTCAGTATTGATGCTATAAATAAAACTTTTGGACTTAATTTAAGATGCCTGCGAGTGCCTATCTTCTATCAGAATGTATGGTCACCACTATTATTTGTGCACCTAGGCCAAGTTCGCCAAAGTTACGAGAGGGGTGTCCCACTGTCTGTCCATATCTTCTCACTGCCTCAAAGTGGCGGGAAGGTGGCAACGTGTTCAAAAAGATATTTAGTAGCACTTGTGCATGTATGTTTAACCATACTATGAAAGCATGAACAATATACTTCACTAGAAAACGAAGGAGGAAAAATGAAGCACTATATCCAGCTATAAATACAGCAATGAAACCAACAGGAGTACGTACCAAAATAAAAGCTATTTAATGGGTCAGATAAAGGACTGTAGAGGTCCGAAACGCGTAGGTGTGTTTGTTACTTTGTTCTGACCCATTAAATAGCTTTTATTTTGGTACGTACTCCTGTTGGTTTCATGGCTGTATTTACAGCTGAATATAGTGCTTCGTTTTTCCTCCTTCGTTTTCTGCATCAAGATTCCCTGTTAACGGACGCACATTCAACCCTGACAAAGGACACTGGATACATTGGACTTGCTGTTTATGGTGGATGAAGATTCCCAAGTGAGTTTATTCCATGTCATTATGTCTGTTCTAAGGATGTTTCATCTACCGGTCACCTGCATGTGTTATTGATACTTTCCTTACTACCTGGCTTTGTGGGCTAGTTTTTTACCGGGCTGCATCCTAGAGACATCTAATTATATCAATTATTAAGGGTTGTCTTCCATTTCTATATATCATTTTTGCTATACGGTTTGTCTTGAGAGCACCACACACATTTTTTTCTTATAATATACTTGACTAAACTGGGAGAGGTACTTGCCAACATGCAAATGAGGCCCTAACCCCCAAATAAGGAAAAGCAATTGCCCTCATTCTCCAGAGATAAGATTGTCCCTGGGCTTGACCGCATTAGAATGAAGGCAGCGTGTACCAAGAATCCCTAGAGGTAAAACGAACGCTGTTGTTCAGACCCACATCTGTTTACCGACAACTGCTGAACTGTCTCCTGTGAGGGAACACTGCAAGAACTGTAAGACTAACTTTAAAAGATTAAATGGCCTTCGTGAAGTGAGAAGAAAAGATGAAGGCCTGATTAACCTTAAAAGCGGACCATTATAGTATTAGAAGTACTGAAAATTGAAGGATCAGTGGAGTAGGCTTCATCATTAACAAGAGATGGAGAAACAACATAGTGCAGTATGAAAGCTCATTGCAAATAGCAACCATTCATTTGACAGAGATACATGTGTCAAATAATTTAAGTGTATGCCCCAAAATCAAGTCATAAAGACAATTAATTGAAAGACTTTTACCATTAAATCAAACAACTTAAAAACAAAGGAAATTGTCAAAAAGATCGTTATAGGAGATTTTAATTGCAAAGATTTGTGCCCAGCAGAAAGACTAGGTATTGATGATTACGGTAACCGGAATTAACATGGAGACAGATTGATACAATTCATGAATCATGAATTAATTCAAGAAAAATCCAAATAGAAAATGGATATTGAATGGATCCAATGGAATCAATAATTAAATAGACTATATCCTGTTTAACAAGAAACACGTGATTGTGAGACTGCCATCTTCAACCATTTTGACGCAAGGAGAAATCACCGATTGGTTCGCTTCAAATTAGATCTGAATGGACAGAAGAAAATTGCTTTTAAAAAGAAGGCAATCGACTGCAAGAACCTCAAGAATAACGGCAGAGAATTTCAACTAGAACTGAAAATTCACTTCAGCTTGCTCGACATGCATTGGGATACTTTAACAACAATCACGAACGACTTATCAAGATTGTAGTTGAAAGTGGAGGAATAGCTAAAAAAATATCTAAAACAGATCAATAAATTATACAATCCCAAGATGCAAGAAGAATTGAAAATTGAGATCTGTGCAAAACGACCCGCAAAGTATACTGTAGCAGAAGATGTAAGAAAATGTAACTGATATGGTGATGAAGACTATCGAAGATAAAAGCTCAAATATGCAAACCGCGACTAATTTGGGCGAAGCAAATCATTACACTTAAACAAGGTGGATCAATAATAAAAGACACTGCACTTATTATAGAGAGAGTTGAGAACTTCTACATGAAATTGTACCAGAACACTGATCACACAGGGCATAATGCAGCAGAGGATGAGTGGAAAGAAACACCCAATGATGTACCATGCGTCATTCAAGAAGTGGCAAAAGCAATAAAATGTATGAAGATTGAGAAGGCTCCCAGGGAAAAGGGAATTGCAACTGAACTCTTGAAAAAATAACCAGTAGAGAAAATTCTTGCATAACTTTAACATGTTGCTTGAAGAACAGGAAAATTCCAGAGAAATGCCATAGTTCTCATCTACAAGAAAGACCAGGACTGAAAGTAGACTGATCTGTAGTGCAATCACTTCACAACATTTTTAAAAAGATGCTCCCTAATCGGCTACAACAGACCCTGTATATCGCCCAGCTTGGAGAACAAACAGGTTTTTGCAGTGGATACAACACAAGTCGTACAAAAAGTAATTTCCCAAAGTAAGGAACACAATCTACCACTCGACTTAGGACTCCGATTACGAAAAGGCTTTTGATTCTGTGTACAGCTCAGCAGTTCTAAATGCATTGAGCAAGCGTTGATGAAACGTACATCGATATTATAAAGAACATTTACTAGAATGCAACATAACATCAACCATTAGATTAAATGAAGATAAAAGCAAGATGAAGATCAGCAAGACATTTCATTGGGAAGACAAAGGAATCAAAATCAACCGTGAATTCTTGAGCCACCTACGACTTAAAAATTACATTTTTTATTTTTGCCACAAGTTCAGAAGACCTCCAGCAACACATCTGCAAACTCTCCAAATCTTCTCTGTTACTTAAGAAATATATGTATAGGAATCTCAGCAAGACCAAAGTGATCACCAAATGTGTTTTAACTGCAGAGATTGAAATAAATGGAATAGAAGTCTAAGACTGTCTACCTTGGCCAGAAAATCACATGGGATAAGAATCTTTTGAATTTAATCAACAGGAAAATGCAGATGAGATGGAGGGTGTTTGGAAGAAACAAGACCATTTTTCAAGCGAGCCTTCTACTGTGCCTCAGTTTTTGACCAGTGTATTCTGCCTGTGCTCACATATGGATGTGAAACTTTGATCCTAAATACAAAGATAATTCAGAAGCTTCAGACAACGCAAAGTATGGACAGAGATGTATGCTGGGTATTACCCGAAGATCACCTCTGTTGATGGAACACACTTACTTTTCTACCCCTGACCTTACACCTGCTGTACAGACCAAAGTTTCTGAATGTCTCTCTGCTAGATCATCCTGGATGGCCCTCCGCCGACTTAAACTTAACATAGCAATAACAGAGCTCCTCATACTTTCTCCTAGACCTGGCCATACTGCCTCCTTCCACATTACTTTTGGAAGTACTATCCTTCACCCAGTAGCCCAAGCACGCTTCCTAGGTGTCACACCCGACACCTCTCACATTCAAAAGGTAGCTAAAACCTGTCATATTTTCCTCCACAAATTTACCAAGATACACCCTTTCCTCTGTTGCTCGACTGCTAAAACTCTGACTCGGACCCTAATTCTCTTCCGTCTCGACTATTGTAGCCTCCTGCTGTTTGGCCTTCCTGCCTCTATCCTATCCTACAATCTATCCTAAACGCTGCTCCCAGAGTCACTCTACTCTTTCCTAAATCTGTCTCGGCGTCTCCCCTGCTGAAGTTCCTCGCTTGGCTTCCTATCAAATTCCATATCACACTGAATTACCCTCCTCACTTTTAAAGCTTTACACTCTTCTGCCCCTCCTTAAATCTCAGCCCTAATTTCTCGCTTTGCATCATCCTGACTCTTGCGTTCCACTCAAGGATGTCTTATCTCTACCCCTTTGTATCTAAAGCCCTCTCCCGCCTTAAACCTTTCTCACTGACTGCCCCACACCTCTGTAATGCCCCCCCCCTCAATATCCAACTCGCCCCCTCTCTATCCACATTTAAGGCAAAAACACACCTGCTTAAGAAAGCATATGAGTAGCTCCGTGGCTGATACTTTACACATCAAACATAAAGCTTGGCCCCTTGCAGGCGCACTTACCAGAATGCCCTCCTCCTGTCTTTGTACGTTCTTCCTACCAACCAATTAGATTGTAAGCTCTTCGGAGCAGGGACTCCTTTTCCTAAATGTTCCTTTTATGTCTGAAGCTCTTATTCCCATGATCTGTTATTTGTATTATTTGTTATTTATATGCTTGTCACGTGTATTACTGCTGTGAAGCGCTATGCACATTAATATGCATGCATGCATACATACGTGACATCACATGGGTGAAGAATTTGACAGTGAGCTGGACATATCACAAGAAGAAATTACCATTGTTGGAGAAAGACTTGACTCCAAGGGAAATTAAAAGACAGAAAATTTGTTGGAGAAAGAGGCTTGCAATCGCTGTAAATGGAAGATCTCTGGGAAGGTGTCTGTCCGTCTGTCTGTACACATTTAAATATTAAACTTCACTAACAGATTTCTCATTTACAGGATTAAGCAAATGTTAAATGATCTGATGCGTGAGCAACAGGAAAATGGTCATCAAGATAGCCACCCGAGAAAGGAGAGAGGCAGCAATATGCCACCACCTACATCTCCCACTGTATTTACTCCCTACAGTTTCCTTCATCCACCTATGAACTTCTTCAATATGCCTGCATTTGCCAATGTCCCTAGCATGGTACCAGGTATTTGACTGCGTTAATTTAAACTTTTTATTCTTTCACAAATTGCTTACACATGACTGAATAGGGCAGCGGTGCGCAAACTGTGAGGGCGGGACAATTTTGTTGGGGAGGCATGGGTGTTCACAGAAGCCCTGCGCTCTTCCCCACAGCATTTAAACTAAATGCCGAGGGAGGCGTGAGGCCTCTAACTCACTTACCTGCTCTCTGCAGGTCTTCAGCGACGCGGCGTCAAGTGACACTGCGAGGTCATGTGACGCAATGCGGCGTCAAAATTACGTGGCGGGGTCATTGGGAGAGGGTTGGTGGTGCCCTGGCATAGGGCATAATGTTGAAAGTTTGCAGGAAAGTTGTGATACCGAGCAACAGTTTTTAATCCAACATTTCTCTCTGCATTTGTTCCGTGTGTTGTATTATTGAGGTCAGATTAGAGTTTTTAAGAAGCTCAACATATTTCTTGACATTCTGTAAACTCGAGATTTACTGTAACTTTTTTTGCAGAATAAGGTTAGATATAGTTTTTCTTTCTTGCTCTTTTAAAATGCTATGTTAAAGCCGCATTATAAACTACAGAAACATTGTTGAAATGAAATGCCATATTCACTCTTATTTTTATTTTTTTTCTTGATTAACCTGCATAGATGTGTTAGAAGATATGTTTCCGTTACTCGATTTTGTGATTGACATACACTGCTGACAAGTTCTTAAGTGTAGGAAGACTCCTTTCATAACAACCGCCTTGTAGGCCTTGAAAGTGAATCTCTATGCCCATTTATATCCCTGCATTGACTTGTTTATGTATCATCTGCGTGAAAACAGTGTTGCTTGCATACATGTTTTTGTTTTTTTTCCTCAAATATATATGGAAAATAGAACATTATTACTTCCAAGTACCTAAAATTGTTGTAGCTTTTACAAACCATTTGAAACATTTGTGTTTGGTACAGATGGTGTGCTTTAGAGTTGGGTGACACTTTTTTGCTAATGTGTCTTCTATCGCCTATTTTTTTAGATATACATTTGCGGTTCAATTTTTTTTGTTACAGGTATGAACTTTACTCCTGTGTTTCAACCTGGTTTTCGAGATTTCACCCGTAATGTTGGTTCTCAACCCGATGAGCCTTTCCAACCACATGAGCAAAACACTTCTGGAAAGACAGAGTACATGGCTTTCCCCAAACCCTTTGAAAGCAATTCATCAAGTGCAACAGAAAAACAAAGGTATTGGTCTTGTCCCCTTTTCTATGTGTTGTAACAGAACATTTTACTAATTGCTGAAATTACAAGGGAATTACAAGCTAATAGCCTTCCGACCACTTAGATCTAACCTCTTGACTTTATCATTAGGATAATAGAATTATTTCTATTGTATAGCACTGGCAATGTATGTAGCTCTGGGCAGACAAAAACCCAAAAATACAGCTCCTAGTGCACAACTTGTCAATCAACGTTCTGTTCTGGGACTTCTCCTTTTCTCTCTACACACTATGATTTGGTGACCTAATCAACTTTTTTGGCCTTATCTTACGCAAATATATCTATCCACCCCCTACCCTCACTCCTGCAATCCAGTTCCAAGTCTCTGGTTGCCTCTTGGCTTATAACTTGTTGATGGTGCTCCTCCTTAAACGTAATGTCTGAAACTGAGCTCCTCATATTCCCCCTAAAACTGGCTGTGAGGGTGTAACCAGGCTCACAATAAAGGTTTAAGCCTGTTTGGTTACCTCAGATCCATGTATTGGGGTTCCATAGTGTCAGCTCTTGAGCCCAGGGTTTGTACATGCATAACCTGTAATGTCTACTAGTAATAAAGTATTTTATGTGATTTTACCTTTCCTGGAGTGCCAGCAAGCAGAGATTGCTGTGGTATGGGTTTCAAGGGGGGTTTTGTGGAGAAAGTGTTGTCAAAATGTGCCTAGGTAGCCGGGTTCCAAAGTTGCTGGATACCCCAAAAATGTACTCAGGAATCATGAGTGATACAAGTAGGCACATTGTTCCGGCAATACCTCCCCTTGAAAACGCTTTCGCGACTCACCACCTAAGCGTTCCCAGCTTCTGCACAGACCAGAAAGGTAAAAGGGGCATAGGGATGTGTGGTGTCCCTGAAACCGTTAAGGGAGATACCCAGTAAGTGCCAGGTCACCCAGAACCGGTATGGGGGTTCTGAGGTGCTCCAACCATACATATAAGGTTGTGAGGGGATTCTTAGAATCCATACTAAGTCTGCAATAGTGTGTGGGGAATATGGCTAGTGAAAAATAAAGTGCAGCTTTTTATTCTATTTCCCATACTAGATAGACTTAGGTTTTTAAAGTGTATATTTTATTAACAGTGTGTTAAGTACATATATGCTTTGTCACAGTAAATGAGCTGGGACTTTCAGAACCAATGTTCTGACAGCCCACTGGGGCTACCAACTTGGTGCCTGTAAGTCTGACAGGACATCGGAGATGAAAGCCACAGAGGATGTCTGAGGTGTCAAGACCATTTGGGCAGGAGGTAAGAGCCAGTACCCACGTCCTGGGATGAATGGAAGTTCTCCGAATTTCCATTTTCTCCACCAGACTTTGAGGAGCCCAACCCAGCATGGGGCTTCTGAATAGCAAGTGGCTGAGGTGGCAACCTTGCACATGCCCGTGGCAGATACAGCACCCCTACCTGCCTGGCTTCGCAAGACCAGCATCGCTCTGATTAGCTGGTTAGGAAACTCCCACACCCGGATTGGCTGCAAGGTTTTGGGAATGAAACTCGGAAGTATTATAACCCTCTGAGCCAATCAGATTTGTAGATTCTAAGCACCAAGTCCAGCAAGTAAATTCAAATCATCTGAAGAGAGGGGAGCGGTGACGTCTGGATTTCCAGGCTGATTTCAGTTCCATGACATTTCGGGCTAGGTCCCTGTTAGGGTAAGCTTTTGGATTTAGAAGCCCCTGCACCTAGGAAAGTCTAGTTTTCACCCACAGACGCCCAGTAAGTGTCTTTTCTTATGTAGTTTGTGTAACATTGTGGGTCTGCTTTTCCTGTGAATAAATTTACAATTTATTTCATTTACCTGTTTTGCTCAATGTATGATCCTGGTAAAAAGGTGTAAATGCCTGGTCTCCAGTGACATTGACATAATATCCCCTTTTTCCATCACCATGCACGGTACTACCATCTATCCTCTCGCCAAAGCACGTTGCCTAGGAGTGATATTTTTCTCCCTCCTTACTGTTGCTAAAATTTGTTGCTACTTCCTCCACAACATTGCCGATAACCACTCTTTCCTCTTGTCAATCTACTGCTAAAACTAATGCATGCCCTTATCCTCTCCCGTCTAGATTATTGTAACATACTGCTAACAGGCCTCCGGCCTCACAAGTTTCTCCTTTGCGATATATCCAAAATTCTGCTGCTCGAATAATTTCATTTTCTCCCAAAACCGGCTATTCTAGTCTCCTCCTTAAATCTTCTGGCTTCCCATCAAGTTTTGGATCAAGTACTAAGTTCTCCTTACATTCAAGAATCTCCACTCATCTGCTCCTCCCTACATATCAGATCTGATTTCTTGTTATGCCCCTGTCGTCTCCTGTGCTCGACCCATTACAGTCTTTTTTTCCATACCTTTCACCTCTAAAGCTTTCTAAAGAAAGGCCTCAAACATTTTCCCTCACTGCCTCTTTACCTGTGGAACTCACGCTGTATACACCTATCACCGTTTCTCTCCACCTCTGTCAAACTTAAAACTCACCTCTTAAATTAAGTGTTTCAATAGCCTAGTCTCTTTGTTACCGTCTCACACCCACAGTCGCTCCTAGCAACCATTGTGGCCATCTACTGCACTTATTCCCTCACCTGCTGTCTCTGTAAGGCTGCATCCACGCTAGCGCTTAGTGCGCTCATGCTTGAGAGCGGCGACATCACCAACTCTCCAGACATAAGCACTCGGCTGTCCTACAATAATTTCAGAGCAGAGCGGGGGGGTGTGTCTGTGTGTGTGTCCCTCCATTCTCCACCCCCTGCCCCTTCCCTCTCTCCCCCCCCTTCTCACCTCTCTCCAGGACTCTCTCTGGAACACTTCTGAAACATTTCAATTTTTCAATTATCTATTCCTATGTGGTGCAGCAAAAATAAGCAGTACTCGGGGTTGCCACCTTTAACTGAGGCCGACCCTGAGAAAATACAAACGTACATCTCCCTCTGGTGCAGTGCTTAGAGAAGTGGACATGTATATGAGAAATCAAGGATTCAATTCATAAAGTATATACTGGTAATATAATAATATATCAATTATACTACACCAGGCGGGTATTGAACCCCTGATACTTCATATGCTAGTGCAATTTTCTAACTGCTACACCACAGAGGATGTTCTGACTTTTAAACAACCTTAACATTGCAGTAAATCTCCCAATTAGAATACACCATACAAACCTCTATAGGGTTGTTAAGAGGATAATTATCTACCCACATTGTGGTGTAGTGATTGGAGCCGGGGACCGGTATATGAAACGATCGAGGATTCAATTCCTGCATGGTATGGTATATAAAAGCAGGGGAAAGGGGAAAGGGGAAAGGGGAAAGGGGAAGGGGGAAGGGGGAAGAGGGGAAGGGGGAAGGGGGAAGGGATGTGTGGTGTTTGTGTCAACCCGGCAGTAATGCACACAAGCAAAAGTTTATTGTGGCTCAATTCACATGCAGGAAATGTGTTGCACTATGATTGGTTGGCTACAGGCTGCTTTGGGGATTGGTTGTTGGGCTGTCATTGGTCAGAGAAGGCTCATGTGACCCTGCTCTACGCTCGAAACTCAAATGTAACTCTCTCCAAGCACCAAGCTTTGGAGAGCGTAAGTGCCTGCGCGCACCGCTTGAGCGTGAAGATCAAGATTAAAAGTAAACGCGCCATGCGCCAAGCACGCTCTGCGCTTGCGTGGATGCAGCTTAAGTCTTCCCAACATACTACTTGGATTGTAAGCTCTTTGGGGCAGGAATTTCATGTCCAATTGTATGATTTTTGTTTGCTTGCACATGTATTACTGTATTGTCACTTTTTGTGCACCTGTGGGCGCTATATAAAGACATACAATCACTTGGACAGAGTCACTAGCTTCACACATTTAATAAATGTAAATGTTTTCTTAACACACTTAAAGATATGAACTTAAAAAATTGAATTATTCTTTCAGAATTGCTTTTT